>NC_088709.1:38455221-38672721 GCF_963576615.1 Watersipora subatra
GACTACTCATCTGAAACAGTGTAGCACACAAAGATCAAGCTGACATTCAGAGGTTTGAGCCACAACCTTTGTCATGATTTAATGAGCAATTGCTTAAAGGTTGACATGCAACAAAATTCACATTACAGTTATTTGGTATCATAAGGTTCACCTTGTCTTACTCTGCTGTGTTGTAGATTCAAAATACAGTGAAACATGGATAACTCGCCCTCGGATTTAGCGAACACATGGTTAACTCGACTGGATTTGCTTGGTCCGTTCCCACGCAATGATAAATGGCTCTATATAACTCGAATTCAACACTGTTATAACGAACTGTTTTTTGCCCAACGAAACGGTTGCTATCGCTTTAGAAAATCACTTTATTCCAAGCCATAGAGGTAAACCTCAACTTTTCGTAATTCATAAGCGTCGTTATTACCTCCATCGGCAAAATATTTTTGTCAACGACTGTTCTAAAGGTTTGGTGAAATTTGATTTATACTGAATGAATGAACGATGAATATAACGATGAATAGCACGGGCTAGCCGGGTCACGGGCGCAAGGATTTTCGCCACGCACATACAAAACAAAAACAGCATGTTGTTTTTGTTTTGTATTGGCGTGGCGAAAATCCTTGAGTGCGTGACCCGGCTAGCCCGTGATGAATATTTTTCCGACATTGATTCCGTGTTGAATTAACGTCGGAATGTTGAAAACGTCTTAAGAATTGTTGTAGTCAAACGTATACGTTGTCTTAGCTAAAAAAAAACTATTCATCGTTTGACCTAAACACAAAATACGTGTGTACATTCAATAAGTATCCATTCAAAAAGCGTGAGTGATATACAATGTACCGTAAAACCCCGTGAAACTTTTAATTGAACTGCCTCGGAGTGTTGCTCTTAACGAATCCCAGGTAAAGTAAGGTAATCTTTCCATAAACTTCAAGAAAGATCGGCAAAATTGATTGTGGGTAAAACGCTCAAAAGAAAAAGATGTCTTTTCTTTGAGCATTTCAGCAACGATCAAGTTTTGCCAATGTCAATCTAAAAAACGTCCTGGCAATAACATCACCTCAAACAACAAACCAATCTCAAGTGATAGAAAAATCTCTATACTTTTTGATAAAAACGTTTTAAACTTTACATTAGAAGCATTTAATTTGAAACAAGCCATTTGTGCCTTTGATTTATATTATAGTTTGTATATGTTCATGTATCTACTAATAAATAAGTAAATACATGGACTTGTGACAGTGCTCTGATAACTTGAACACTCTGATAATTCGAACACTTTCGCTCGGTCCCTTGAAGTTTGAATTATCCGAGTTTCACTGTATGTAGAAATGTGATTACAAGCTCTTAAAAGCTGAAAAACTAACAGTTAAAAAAACGGCCGTAAGTTGGAATCCCTCTCAAAACGGCACAAATGTGACGTAGTAGAACACTATGTGCTTCTGTTTACACTTTCATGCAACCTCAATCGTCAAAATATTTCCACAAAAATGCTTCACGTATTCAATAAAACCATGTCTATTGTCCTTACGCATCTATTTCATTATCATTGTAATGCTGTTACTTTGAGCACTGATATCTCAAAACCTAGCCTAAAAGTCTGTTTAATTTTTAACCGTAGCTCGAGGGGCGCATATCATCCTCTGATTAACATGAGAAGCTTGTTGGTTACCTGTGAAGGTCAAAAATGCTGCACAAATTGTTCAGCCATTTGGTCGGAAATATGGGTCACATGATCAGATTATGACTAGATGATTAGACCAAGCTGAAACGATACTGTAAAGTAGCGAGTATTTATATTTGATGAGGGCTTTCTGGTAGAAACTGAAGTGTTTGTCATAAACTAGTGCTACGAGACGTTTCATATTGAGCCTTTCATTTCATGAGGTAACATCATGTGTCAAAACAATAACCACGTGGAGTTGAACACGCCATCAAAATAAAGGGATTCCAACCTACGGCGTTTTCGTGATGGCTGCGATTAACTGTTCGTTTTTGAGCATTTAAGAGTTTGTAATCACATTTCTACATATTTTGAACCTCCAACACAGCAGAGTAAGACATAGAGAATTTTTTGATACCAAATAACTGTAATGTAAACTTTGTTGCAAGTAAACCTTTAATGAAGACAGTTGGTTATTCTAAATAGCATAACAAATGCATTGTAAAGAACCGTATAAGCTAAATGTTGAGAATGATGATTGTAAAGACGAATATGCGTTAGAATTTATGCCACGGGTTAAAAAGTTTAGTTAAGATGTATCAATTGTCCCCTTGTCAACTGCGCAAGTCATCACACCGCATTGCCCCATGGGAATTATTGATTTTCCTGGTATACAGCCATATCATCATATCGCTTCTCATACTCCTAACCTGTATAAGCTAGTTAGTACAGGAGCAATATTACCATCTGATTCACATGAACTCAAATCGATGAAATTTGTGAAGGCTTTCTTGGTGATCAAGCAATGTTGTTTATAAAATCTTTAGAAGAGAGGATGAGCATGATATCACTTCCTCCCTTTTCGATGAAGATACGTGTAGATCAATGCTATTGGTCGACTGCTATAACTGGAATACGTATAGCTGACCAGACAGGTCCAACAAAAAGGCTGAAGAACCCCGGTGAGATGCGGCAGCCCAGGCAAAAATAGTATTGTTTTGTTAGAGATTCCTGCACTAATGACCTGAGCATAAATATAATTCCGAGACAAAACTCTACTTTCAAAGCATTGCAATAGTTTTATGATATTGTTATATACGATAAATTGCTTGTAATGATAGACAAAACCTAAAGCTTTTAGCAGTGTACCGAAATAATTTGGATCAATAGAAAGCAACAACATGTACAATTATAATGATGGTGAAATCTGCACTTGCTAAGGCCACATGATGCATGAACTAGATGTAACAACCTACAATAATCATTTTAATGATAGGATATGTTTTCATGAAGACTATTAGGTTCACTTCAAGTTCTTCAAAAGCCTCGAGCAATAAAAATGACTTGGTTATGATAGCTTGTTGAGAGAATTAAATGCTTTAGTAAAGCAAATAGTTCAGATATGCAGCAGTGATGACATTAGCTCACATTTTTCAGTGACAAATGCTACCGCTTGTGCACAAGAATTGCTGAATGATTTCGAATTAGTCGGACTACGAACTATTCCCCAACTCTTTTGCTCCTAAACCTTTTCCGCCAAATCTCTAGACTAGCTGGCATCACAGCCACTGTAAGCAAGCCTCCAGAAAGGATGGCTATTACCTACATGTATATCTTAACTAGCCCAGGCCTATGTAAAGGGGTGGTCACACGAGAGCCGAAACGAACAAAACGACGCAGGTGTCAGTTTTAAACTGTTCGGCCGAAAACATTTCTGGCCAAAACAAACCATTTCAGGCATGCTCGAAATTTCATGGCCGAACCCCTGCTCTTATTGGCTGGTTAAAACTCTAGCGAGCGAGCGTCGTTTTTCCTTACATGTGTTTCCTTTTCCTTACATGTGTGAGCAAAGTTAAAAAAGAAATGAGACGATCTTTTTACTTCGTTAATTAAACAACATGAAGCCATTTACAACAAGGCTCACCCGGACTACGTCAAAAAGATGGCGTTATTTACAATATTTAGTCCTTCATTTCGAATGAATTGAGAGCAGCACAAAACTATATGGAATTCGTTGGTAAATAAGTAAAATAATTAAAAGACGTCATCCATTGCCATATGATGATATATTGTAAATGGATTTTGCCGGGCTTTACTCAGGCACAATGTAGCTTGTGATTGTGTTGCATAAATGTAAGAGAATGAGTGTGGTTTTCTTTAGAATAGAAGTTTTCTTAGAATAAAAGTAGATATGTAGAAGTAATATGTCATACACATCCTGATGAAGAATCGTTGACTAATTTATTTATGTAAAACCACAGTACTATGATAAAGACTGTTTTTGTTATGTACTCAGCATAGAAAAACATTCACATGTTAATAAAAAATATAATTTTGTTGATGGGAAGGGTTGGCAAAATCTTTGTATCGAGTGATTTATTTTGAGCAGCTGAACGATTCTTTGATAAATCTGCTGCGTAATTGTAATTAATAATTGTTCCTCAAAGTTTGTTGTTTACAATAGAAATATTTAGCTCAGATAAATAAAAACTACCAATGAAACAGTGTCCTGTCTCCATGTGTATAGTATCTAGGAAGTGAAGTGACTTCGGATGCCGTGTGACATGTGGCTAAGCCGAACCAACCTCCGAACCGAACCAAGTTGGTTCGGCCATCGTGTGACCACTACCCCAAAAGTGCCACAACTAGTATAGCATTCTCAATAAATCACTAATTTGGCAAGCCATAGATGATAAGAGCTACCTTGAAATCTAATACGATACGAAAAGGCATGCTTGACTTTTTTCCAACAATTGACAAACCACTCGTTGTTATTCTGTCTGTGCGAACTACAAGAGCCAGAAAATGGTTTTTCTAATGTAGTGAACTGAATTACATACTTCAAACTTCAAAATGTACCTTTCGCTTTATTAGGTTATAAAACCATGAAAAAAAGGAATATTATGTACTAGTATGTACAAGGGCATGACACAGATAAATATGTACAGTTCGTAGGCAGGCACCCTCAATAATAAGAAAGATGAGATGGTAAGTTTGTAATGCAATAAACCGCCTCGCTCTCCAGCAATCTTCCATGCACATTGAGAGACACAGAAAATACAGCATAAAATAATGCCTAGCTTATCGGCCACGTGGTCCTCCGCGTCCCCTCGGACCACCCCTTCCTCTACCTCTTCCTCGACCACCTCCGCGACCACCTCCTCTACCTCTTCCTGCAAAAACATCACAGCTGCTACTACTGAAAACAGCGCAGGTTGCCATTGGCAACACTGTATATCAGCAAAGTTTACAACCAAACAGTCGACAAATAACATATTCCTAGCCACATATCGATAGTTAGTCACACTCATAAGACAAAAGGATAATCAAAACAAATGATGAAGAATGCAAACCTCGTACATAACAAATTATACTTCTTTATACCAGCAATTCTTTCAAACTCAAGACACACGCGCATGCGCGTGTACATGGTATAATGTATCTAAATTTGAACGGTGTTTAAGTCAGGAGCTACCCTGAGCAGCGGTAATGGCAGAAGAGTTATGCGTGGGACCTCATTTTCATTTGTAATATTTTATCAACCAAAAACCAGAAAATAACAGACTGGACAAGAACGACTGTCTCTGTGAAGGCCTGAGTCTACTCACCATATGTAACCCAGGGATTCACTCAAACCTAAGTTAAGAACTTGTGATTTAAAAGCTGGTCTGGAATCTGTTGAAGTACCAGAGAAGGAAGATATTAACTATCATATGATTTTAATTAACCTGAGCATAATAAAACTGAACCACGAGAAAATTCCGATTACCTCTTCCTCTTTCGCCCCTGCCTCGACCCTTAGGTGTGTCATCGACGAGAAGAGTGTCCAGTGGAAGACTGTCCGGTAGTATGTAGTATCTAATGTTGTTCCCTCGTATACTCAAGGTGTCCAATGCTGTAGGCTCACGACCTTTCTGTGTTAGCTTCACTGCCTTCAGATGAGTGTTCATGGAAACATCAACTCCTAGCAACAGAAAGATGGATCCATTTTAAGAGTCTCTCAAACAGACTTAGTCAGTATTCTCCCTTAAACGGTTGGACATACCATGAAACCTATATTTGAATGCCATGGCGTTCTATTTTTCAACCAATTTTCATGTGACATTCAAACAAAGGGAAGCATTGTATTTTCCAAACTCCTTGTCAGAATTTTCAAAAGATAAATTTAACCCTTTCAGGGCGAAATGAATGTCAAATATACAAAATGCCCTCGGGTTACGATGACCTGGCTACACAACACTTTTACCTTTCTATGTAGAACACGATGTTTTCCGCCCTCGCTATGGGACATTTTTTTCGGCCTTCGATATCAACAAAAATTTTAATTTGGAGGTCAGTGCACTAAATAAGTCGTAATAATAAATATGCCAATATGCTATTCGCCGAAATCCCTACCACAATGCATGAAAGGGACACAATGCCCACTCTCAGTTCAGCATTATTCGTTATAAGTTATAGTGAAAATGAAATTGGAAACAGATGGGTGCATCTATTTTTAATATGTAGCGTGCATAGTAAAATTAGTAACATGATAATATGTTAACCTTAGTACCTACAGTAACTTTAGTGGGTATGATCTACAACAAAATGTAATGTTACAATGTAACATGTGCAGCACGTACATTAGGGAGTTCTTACTTTCAAGGCAGACGTATAACATAGAAGATGAATTCAACTTAATTTATCTTACTAAATACATACTAAAATTTAGTTTTATAAAGCTAAATTTTAGTATGTATTTTTATCTATTTTACTAAACTTCAACCTTTTCATCGCTAAAATTTTTGCTATCTATCCGTTTCCAGTTTCGTTTTCAAAATAACTAATAACAAATAACGCCGAATTGAGCAAGAGTAAGCTTCATATCTCTCACTCGCTGTTAGAGGGATTTCGGTGAATAGCATATCAGCATATTCATTATTCATTTTGTTAGCCATTAATATTTGGTAATTAGCAAATTTGCATTTCGAGAAAAGTTTTTGTGGATTTCGTATGGCGAAAAATATTTCAAGTGGAGGGCGAAAAATCAGTGTGTTCCACATCGCAGGGCATAAAATCAAATAACAGGGTCATAGTAACCGGAGGGCACACTGTATCTTGAATTCATCATGATGAAGTCATCATCATAAATGAGTTGGCAAAAATTGAGGTATTTATGATAGTATGAGATAGTATGTTAACCTCAGTAACTTTAGTTACCTACAGTAACTTTAGTATATTTAGTGTAATTATTAGTTACGATCTGCATTAAAATGTAACGTTGCAATGTGCTACCTGCAGTACGTACCGTCGAGAGTTCTCACCTTTAAGACAGACGTATGTATAACAAACTTTGAATTTGTTTTAAAGATTGACTTGCAACAAAATTCACATAATGGTTATTTGGTATCAAAAGATTCACTGTCTCACTCAGCTGTGTTGTAGGTGCAAAATATGTAGAAATGTGATTACAAGCTTTTAAAAGCTTAAAAAACGAAAGTTAATCCCACCATCACGAGACCGCCGTAGATGGGAATCAGTTTATTTCTCTGACGTAGTCATTACATTTGGTTATTGTTTTGTCACGTGATGTTCTCACGTAACTTGAAAGGCCAATAAAAGGCTCAATACAAGACTTCTCTTAGCACTAGTTTATGACAAACACTTCAGGTTTTACCAAAGACCCCGTATCAAATATAGATGCTCGCTACTTTAATCACGTACAGAATCATTTAAAAAGCACAACACGTCATCGCGTTTCCTTAGATTATCTCAGAGGCATTCAGGTTCCAAATCTGTTCAGCCTCATAAGCAAAAGTATCTTGTGAGCTTTTGTTCCAATTGTATTTGTTCGATACCTGAGATGTTTTAAAAACAGAGACTACAGTGTAAACATATTGTTCACCTAAATGGTACCTACTTGAACACTGTTGAAAGTTTGCAGCAATCTACACAGATTAGTGCCCGGAGTGTTAAAACCAGCTTTTCATGAAAACTAGCTTTATAAAAACTTAAATGGTAGATATGTAGATATTATTACACTACTATTTAAGTAGATAAAGGGAAATATGTGTTGAAAATTCATAATGAGAATGAGCCTGTGAGGTCAGGTATCCCAACTCACCTGTGATAGTCCCGTGTACTTGTGTTCCATTCTTTAGTTCTATTGTAACAGTCTCGTGGCTAAGCTTCATCAAAAACCTATGAAAGAGTTCATTAGTAATGATCGGAAATTCATGCCTTAAAAATGTGGTTGCGTGAAAAAGTCAATCAAATGAAATTAACCCTTTTGCAGGCATAACGACATTTTTGTCGTTTTGCGATACTGACGCTAGTGGGCAGAGCGACTATTATGTCGCCACCCGAACGTTTTTATAAATTAATTTCTAGTTAGCTAATTGCCTTTTTTGTTTAATTTTTTACCAATAGTAAAGTACAATAGATTAGTCTCTGTTAGCAACAAAAAATAAGCCAATTTGAGAAAAAACGATCATTTTTGCAATACTAAAAGAACGAAAAACTCGAAATAAAAACTTATCTAAATAAATATGAGAATTTTGTTTGTAGCTTGTTTCTGCTTTCTGAATGTTTGCTCAGAATGCAAAAACTTTCTTTTACTGTCATGGCCTCCTCCAAAGGCTATAAGCAAAGGCAAGGCTATAGAGGAACAAGAATAAGCACATGGTGTCAAGACTGCAGTGTAGGCCTCTGCAAGGTCGAACACTTCCAAAAGTACCATAGCTAGAGAAACAGTTATATGAAGAATTGGTTTAAAACATGTTTATTTGTATTCACTTGTATCATAAAAACAGGATACATATATACAATATCATAAATAAGAGTGTATCAATGATTTTATTTTTAAATCGACTTGTGAAAAATTAAATTGCTCAGGGGGTTTCAAATAGCCCAAAAAAACTCGCCTGCAAAAGGGTTAAGGCCAATAAAAGGCTAAAACATCAGCTACAATTTGATGTCATTTTTGTCTTTGTAGACTAACCCTGCCAAGAGATATAAGCGTTTGAATGAGGTCACCTTTTAAAACGCTCAAATTCGAGTGGGTGCTTCATTCGTGATGTATCTAGTGATACATGTGAAAAGAGTCCACAAGCGATAAATATAAAATCTCTTTAGCTAATCATCAGCAGGAAAGTTTTATATAGGTCATAATAAATGTTATCGCTCGTGAAACGAGTTGTCTGCGATCTTGAAGTTAGGGCTTTAATAGATCGCGCATCGACATTGCTATTTACTGAATTACTGCATCAACACGTTTTATTGACGAACAACAGAATAGTAACAATACTTCCAGCTCCTGCAAGAGTAACTCAGTTTTTTTAGCATCAGGTGGTTAAAGTTTGAGACAGGCAGCTTATGGTTAGAGCTGACAGGCGTCAGCAGCGCTATGCTGCAGAAGAAGATAGGATAATGAAGGTAAATTTATCTTTAAAGGTTGACTTGCAACAAAATTCCCATTACAGTTATTTGGTATCAGAAGATTCACCATGTCTTACTCTATTGTGTTGTAGGTGCCAAATATGTGGAAATGTGATTACAAGCTTTTAAAAGCTCAAAAACGAAAAGCCGCTGTAGATTGGAATCTGATTATTTATCTGACGTTGTCATTACAGTTTGGTTATTGTCTTGTCACGTGAATTGAAAGGCCAATAAAAAGCTCAATATAAAACTTATCGTAGCACTAGTATATGACAAACACTTCTGGTTTTACCGAAGACCCCGTATCAAATATAGATGCTCACTACTTTACAGTTTTGTTTCGGCTTGATCAAATCGTCAAGTCGTAATCTGATCATGTGACTCAATATTTCGCAAATAATTTTTGCAGCATTTTTCGATTATCATAGGTGACCAACAGGCTCGTCATGATTATCAGACAATGATATGTACTCCTTCGAGCTAAGGTTAAAAAATCAAATGAATTTCTAAGGTAAGTTATAAGATATCACTGCTAAAAGTGACAGCATTACAATGACGATAAAACAGACGCGTAAGAACAATAGACATGGTTTTATTGAATGCGTTAAGTATATTTGTGAAAATATTTCGACGAATAAGGTTGCATGAAAGTGTAAACAGAAACCATCTACCACAACTACATCACATTTGAGCCATTTTGGAAAGAGAATCCAAACTACAGCGGTCTCGTGTGGCTGCGATTAGCTGTTCGTTTTAGAGATTTCAAGAGCTTGTAATCACATTCCCACATATTTTGCACTTACAACACAACACAGTAGGAAATGGTGAATCTTTTGATATCAAATAACTGTAATGTGAATTTTGTTGCAAGTCAACCTTTAACTTTGAGTCTCCTATATATACACTGTTGGGTTTACATTTAGATTATATTTCCCAGTTTGAGACTATAATTGTAACTTCCTGTGCACGCATGCTTGATAAGGATGCACAGTGAGTTCTTGCTACAAAATAAACAATGTTGATTGTTAAATTGACGGTTTCTTAATTAATCTATAGAATCTAGCAATATAATGGCTTAGATTGATGAACAAGTGTTAAATATACTAAAGGTAATAATTTTAGTACTCATTTACTAATTAATAAAATCATAACTCTTTGCTATCACCAACCATCGTTTTATTACTTTTTTATTGTTTCATCTAGCTATAATATTTGCTTCAAATTTTTTTGGGAGTTTTAGCTAGTAAATTAGATTCATGATTAGAATTTATGTTCACTTCTTATTTGTAGAAAGTGAGGAAAATCGATTGATCTATGCGCATCTTTAACTCCCAGAAACAAAGCTTCTAACTGTTAGCTTGGGGTACTCATGCTTTTGTTAAACATTTATTCATTTTCAAAATTAAACCCGCCATCTATTTAACTCCCAATTTGAAAGCTTTCAGTAGATAAGCGTTACAACGACATATCTATGAATGACATATAATTATTACATTTGTTTAATGATTATAAGATGTTTATGTGGTGCCACCAGCGGAGCAGCTGTGTTAGTCAGAAACTGCCATTAATGAGAAAGAAAGACATGAATGTGTGCTGCACAAACCATGATACGTTTTGTTTGCGTTTGTTGCAGTAGATTAATTTGTCCTATTATATGAGCTGAAACTATGTTAGTGGCCACGAGTTAGATGATGTTTTTAATAAAACCTTTCAGCCGAAATGAAAATTTTTTGGCTTGTAAAAATTATATCATACAATAATATTGTTGGCGATAATGCAAAAGATGATTTGCAGAACATATTGAATACATAATAGACCCGTTGCCAAAATCTGGCAAGGGGAGAGCCTCCTACAATATTGGCCAACAAATGTGTACCATAACAGCTTCTTACCACGAACTGTCAGAGAACTTAAATCAAAGATTGCTTGCTAACTGCTATCGTAACATACCGATGCTTCTAACATGCTGCTATAACATATGACATAGTAAGACACTACTGATAAATGTTGGCTAATGACTTTAATTTATGAGGCGCACCACTTGTTCCTGCTCTAGTGTGTCCGAAAGAATAAGAGAAGAGAATAGTCAAGGGCTTGCGTACAGGTATTTCCACAGGTGAAAATACATGTACGCAAGCGCTTGACTTATTTAGCATAAACACCACTGTTACATAGCATTTATATCAACAAATTCTACAGCTTCTGGTCGATGGGCCAGAATAGTCGACAATGAATTACTAGTTCAACGACAATGAGTTACTAGTACTTTACGAAACAGCGAAAAGCGACACAAATATTACATGAAACATTTGCGTTTTCCTGCTATTTATGTACGATATCAACCAAGATTTTACCTCACAAGCTTCATGATGTGTATAGATAAAAAATCTTATTCAAACTTTCCTCTAATTTTTCTTCTAGCCTTTAATCGACCTTGGTCGTTTTATTAGATGAAGCCGCGCAATACGCGAGATTTGCGGGTTTTTACATGAAAGACGTGATAGTGGAAGTAGACAGCGAACATGCCAAAATTGAAAGACTCGATGTACCAGCTGACCAATAGTCGTTTAATCGTGAGTACGGTGAAGCTATTTGTAAGTTCACGTTTGTGGGCTGGGCGTCTATTTCTATAACGAAGTTTTATTTACTTCAAACAGTCGCTTCCAGACCTGCCAACCCAAGAGTGGGGCAATGCGTGAGATTTGGTTTTGGGGCAATTGATGTATCAATGTTAGGATATATAAAATTGTGGAAATTGGGGCAAAAATCTCACGCATTTTCATTTTTTCTTTGGGGTGATTGCGTGAGTCTCACGCCCAATGCGTGAGAGTTGGCAGGTATGTAATGGCAGAGTTGGCAGGTAACAATTAGATTATAGATTAGAAGCGACTCGCTTCTAATCTATAATCTAATTCATTATGCGTGTCTATTCGCTTCTAATCTATAATCTAATTGTTACTAAAAGAAGTGATTAGAAGCGAGTCGCTTCTAATCTATAATCTAATTGTTACTAAAACCCTGATTGAGGTAAAGGGAATGTGCAACTCCATGCCTTCATGTAACTTCAATATTCTCCTTTTTTACTTTTTTGTTTCATATGTAACTAATTTATCGTATCTGCCAAAAACATATTACATGTATGTGGTTTGGATTACGCATATGCTTATTTTTATTGTCTTGTCTTAGCTCTCCATAAGTGCTAAGGGGCCAATATCAGAGTAAGGTTACGCTGGCCTAGATGTTTTTGGTATGTACAGACGATGAGCATGAATATTCTTTGTTATTGGCTTCAATAACAAAGAATCTGAATTAATTGTAAGCTGCCAATTTTATTGGTGTGAGCTTAGGAATAACATAAATATTCTGTGTGGGCATGCTACAATATAATTAAATTTTTATGTTTTTCAGATAAACGGTTTGGCTATTTTCGAGTCATATTTTAATAACATTATTTGTTTTAGATTTTCTTTAACAAATGAATCACGTTTTATTGAATGGCTAAAGGATGTGTTCAAAAAATCTGTGCCCTCCACGCACCTCAGAATCTGCTCTGAATGTTTTTGATCTGACCAGTAATACCCGTTTATTTCTTGCTTTTCCATCACACATGGATGTATGTATATTTACATTGTTTATGCTACTATTTTATGTCATATGTTTTTGCTTCTTATTCTATTTTAGCCGATGTAAGGATTAGTGTAATTTTGTGAGAATTAGTGACAGCGCTATATTTACTGAATGCAATGGTGCTGGTAATAGTCAAAATGCATTTGTTACTGTTTAAAAATGTTTTTATGTTTGTGATCAAGTGTCACTAGCTATCTAAAATGTAATAAAACATCGCTTAAGATTCACTGAATAGTTAATTGCAGGCACCAAAACTGATGATTGCTTTATGTTGTCAAGTATCCAATCTGAGTTGTCAAATTGTTCTGATCATCAAAAATCTTTGTTACAGTTAGAGTTTTGGATACCCATTTCCAGCATTTGGTTTGTAATAGTAATAAAGTAATTTTTCTTAATCATATTTTCAGCTAACATAGCAGTCGTAGCAATCTAGGCCTACTTGTACATGCAACGAAATACAAAATGGAAGGTAGAGAGAATGGAAATGGGCCTATGCAACGAGTGAAGGTAAATATCCGTCGACTGAATTGCATCCGGCGGTAGGGGCAGCTTGTAGGGGTATTTACTATGTACAGTATTACTATTCATAAATACAGGTTAAAAATTCAAAATTTTATCTCAAAATTATTGTTTCTGCTAAACTATCGTCAGCTTTTAATTGACCTCTCAGTTCATAATCATAGTATCTTTTACATAAAGGTGTAATTTCTCTGCATATGTTATATGCTTTAAACATTTTGTGTGTTTTTATATTGGCTTTTTGTTCATATTTTAGTGTTCATATTTTAGTGGCAAACTAAAGCGAAAGTGGTCTGTGTGCTGACTTTCATCGGAGGGTTCCTGCATTTCAGAGAAAAACACGGATGAGCAGAAAGCTAGGCAGAGATACTGGAGAAAGTTGTGTGCAGCAGGAAATGTGGATGAAAAGATAACTAGCATCATTTAAAGGGCAATTTATTGGAGAGTCCGGCAGATACTATCTCCGAGTATTTACAAGCCAATTAGTTAACTTTATTATTTCACAAATTTCCATTTATGGCTGAGTTTGACTGAAACTACCAACCTCGGCTCAACATTTGCCATCACTGGTGATTTATTTAGATCGTATGTTTTGAAATTATGTTTTAAATGTCCTTTCATAAAAGGGCATAATCTCCTATTTAAATCTCGATGTTTGTCATATGCGTGTCTATTTGCAACGATAAAGTTTTAGCGATATAAAATGCACTTCGCACTGGATTTGAACTCGGAACCGCCAAGTTTGCAGACAAGCGTTCTAAACAGCTAGGCAAGGCAGCTACATTGCGCTACAATGAAATCCTTGTGATGATACTCATTACATGGAATACAGTTTACACTCGCTTAAAAAATACTATTGGCTATTCCTAGCATACTTGAAAATAATGATTGCGTTGGAGATCATTGCGCGTAATGATTATTAAGCTGGCTTCAGACACGGCTCTATTGTAGTAAAGTTAGTACAACTAGTTTGGAGTTACTAGCTTAAGTTACTCAAATTCATTGGGTAATTATTTTATTACTCATGCAACAGGCATTCTGCTTGTATGCATATATTATTTTAGATGATATTATGTGTATTTATACTCAGATATATGTGGTTATAAAATTTGAATAGTTGTTACAAATTTGAAAGAATTATTAATTCAAACTACGGTGTTGAATTATAATTTGTCTCTTTCTGTTCATACATGTTGTTATTGCATTATAAGTGAGTCAACTTGTGATAAATAAAAGTGAAATGTTATAGTGTTGAAAGGCCTTGAATAGTATATGAATAGATTTACACGATGTGCTATTTAACTTCCTATTGATTGTCAGTTACATTACTTCACACTTTCCTAATCTAGCGTAAACATTATATAAGTTTAATTATATTCAAAATTTTAATCTGAATTGTTATAAATTTTGAAGATGTCACGTTACGCTGAGACTAGCCTCTTTGGTTATAAGAAAGTTGGAACTAGATCTGATGAGTGCGAATGCAGAGTGAACAACAAAATAGAGGCATCTAAAATTTGACTTGCGTGGTGAGAGGATATTTATACAGAACCAATAAAAGCATTAAGATCTTGAGAGTGTATGTACTGTGTACACATAATAGAACTCATTCATGTGGTGTCAGTTACCTATCATGTCATGCACACATCTAAAAGCGGTTTTTAGATGCTTTCCATTTACTGGAAGTTGTCTTCTCTTTTGGAGTAACAACTCTTTAAATGGTTTCTAAAAAAAGCTATAAATGTAAGTTATGTTTTTTCACTTTTGTTTTTATTCCATAGAATCATGACTTTATAATTCACCAATATTGCCAAATTCAACTCCCTCTCAACTATGAGTAATGTGCTACGATGTTCTACTACAGTTTACGAGTTTACTACACTAGTGTACTGGTGGTGTATTGCCCTTGTAGTGTTTACTACACTAGTGTACTGGTGGTGTATTGCCCTTGTAGTGTTTACTACACTAGTGTACTGGTGGTGTATCGCCCTTGTAGTGTTTACTACACTAGTGTACTGGTGGTGTATTGCCCTTGTAGTGTTTACTACACTAGTGTACTGTTGGTGTATTGCCCTTGTAGTGTTTACTACACTAGTGTACTGGTGGTGTATTGCCCTTGTAGTGTTTACTACACTAGTGTACTAGTGGTGTATTGCCCTTGTAGTGTATTGCCCTTGTAGTGTTTACTACACTAGTGTACTGGTGATGTATTGCCCTTGTAGTGTTTACTATACTAGTGTACTGGTGGTATATTGCCCTTGTAGTGTTTACTACACTAGTGTACCGGTGGTGTATTGCCCTTGTAGTGTCTACTATACTAGTGTTACAGTACTGGTAGTGTATTGCCCTTGCAGTGTTTACTACACTAGTGTACCGCATAATTCTGTGATGCTTGTGTAGTTTGTTTACCTCCACAGATCAGTCATTCAGCTTTGACATATACTATCAAATAAAAGCTTGAGAGCTATTTGGACAGCCAAGTTGTTCAACGGTTGCTGTTCATACATTATATATAAGAGGAAGCGCATTGTTGAAGTGATAGCTTCAACGGGAGCGAGTCTGATGCAGAGGCAATTCATATAGTCATATGATTATATAATAAATGAAACTTACAATCCTATAAAATACAATCAGTATGATTAGGTATGTAGGCACAGCATGACGAGTTGTGAAAATAAATATATAATCGAAATGCTTTAAATACCATACAATTAAAATTAGATTAAGGAGCCCATGTGCTCAGAGTTACATATGCAAATTTGCGGTATACAAAATATGAATGTTAACATTCTTTGTAGAGATAACAAGCCTAAATAGAGCAGTACAATCAGTAAAGGAACAGCACACATGACATTCAGAAGAACGCAAAAATTCATGCCTAGAATATATCATAGCAAAAGTCATTTAAGGGTAAAGAACATGGTGACAAACAAAATCTTTGCAATGAGCTGCGTACAGATGAGATGTGTACAGATGAGCTGCGTACAAGGCCACTTGATAAGTGATGAGTTGACCCTCGTCATACGCATCTGCATATGTAGAGTCATACGGTCACCTTGGTTTAGTTCAGTCAACAGCCAGTGATGAATTTACAAAGACAGGCAAAAAATGAAGTGTGAGAAAGAAATAAAAATGGTTTGAGACGCCCGGCAAGAACGATGTGGAGGGAGAGAGACGTTGACCTTTCAGCAGTCTTTGGAGGGAGTTATCTAAAATATCATCATCAACATAGACAAATAATGGAAATTTCTTCCATCTGGTATCTATGGCCATACTTATCCTATAATCTCATAATGCTACCTTCTGCCTACAGCCAGCAACAATGCATTTACAACGACATGATCTAGAATAGTCCCAAACAGATCAGTAAGTTTAACGACCTTTTAGGCAGTCATTCAAATGCCATTGATTATGCAGTATCCTACTAACATATTGACTCTGTACTATCCCTACTAACATTGGCTACATACTATCTCTACTAACGTACTGACTATGTAGTATCTCTATTAACATATTGACTATGTAGTATCTCTACTAACATATTGACTATGTACTCTCTCTACTAACATATTGACTATGTATTACCCCTACTAACATATTGACTATGTACTCTCTCTACTAACATATTGACTATGTAGTATCTCTATTAACATATTGACTATGTACTATCTCTACTAACATATTGACTATGTACTCTCTCTACTAACATATTGACTATGTATTACCCCTACTAACATATTGACTATGTACTCTCTCTATTAACATATTGACTATGTAGTATCTCTATTAACATATTGACTATGTACTATCTCTACTAACATAGTGACTATGTACTCTCTCTACTAACATATTGACTATGTACTACCCCTACTAACATTGACTATGTAGTATCTGTACAAACATATTGACTATGTAGTGTGTAGTATTAAAAAGCATTTAAGAATACCAGTGAATCACACAACTCGTACTGAAACTTTTCAAAAGACAACTATCACAAACTGCTACTAACTCATACCTGTCATGCTCCGTGACTGGCACAGCGTCTACAAATATGGGATTCTGTTTAACAGAAGTCAGTTTATGAGTATTGCTTGGCATGTGCTGCATGTCTGAGTGGGAATGTATCCAGATATCACAGGGTTGAGCGGAGAGAACCTCTCCATCATCCAGGGTAATGGAAAGCATGACTTGGTACTGGCACTGCATGATATAGTAAAGCTACTAAATGGCGCTTACAGTAGTGTTACTAGTTATCTTACAGTAGAGTTACTAGTTATCTTACAGTAGTGTTACTAGTTATCTTACAGTAGTGTTGCTAGTTATCTTACGGTAGTGTTGCTAGTTATCTTACGGTAGTGTTGCTAGTTATCTTACGGTAGTGTTACTAGTTATCTTACAGTAGTGCTACTAGTTACCTTACAGTAGTGCTACTAGTTACCTTACAGTAGTGTTTCTAGTTATCTTACAGTAATGTTACTAGTTATCTTACAGTAGTGTTACTAGTTATCTTACAGCAGTGTTACTAGTTATCTTACGGTAGTGTTTCTAGCTATCTTACAGTAGTGTTACTAGTTATCTTACGGTATGAAAGTTGGCATAATGCCCACAAACAGTGTTCAAAGACGCTTCTGTCTTGACTTACTAAATATTTCAAACTGATCCTTATCTAAAGTGCCAAGATCTTTTCAATCTGCTACACAATTCATCTAGTTGCGTATTTCAACAGTCTCGAGCGTATCAAAAGTCAGTTTGAATTGAAACTAATTCTTCTTTATAATTTTCGATCATGTAATTTTAATTATTTGACAAACAAACAAAATATTTTTCATTTCTTGAAGGTGTTGCAACTCATCCGTAAATAGTTTTAACTGATCTACTACGCAAGCAGCAGTATAAATTGTGAACCTGTCAATGTTAGAGCGTATGATTGCATAAAGCAGGGCTAGAATAGTAACTCTAAAGTTAGTTTTAGCAAAGAGGAATTAAAATTTAAAAAATCCTGTAAATCTCCATGAAGGGAAGATCTCCATAAATAAAAAAGGCTTTACAAACTAGCAAGAATTCATGGTAGACATCTCTACCTTAACATAACAACAACTAATGCTTAGTAGTCAACATGGTACACAGTCTATATAACACCAATGTGCCCAGAATACAATACTGATACAATATCTGACACAATACTGCATGTGTTATCTGATACAATATTGCATGTGTTATCTGATACAATATTGCATGAGTTATCTGACACAATATTGCATGTGTTATCTGATACAATACTGCATGTGTTATCTGATACAATACTGCATGTGTTATATGATACAATACTGCATGTGTTATCTGACACAATATTGCATGTGTTATCTGATGCAATATTGCATGTGTTATCTGATACAATATTGCATGTGTTATCTGACACAATACTGCATGTTTTAGCTGATACAATACTGCATGTGTTATCTGATACAATACTGCATGTGTTATCTGATGCAATACTGCATGTTTTAGCTGATACAATACTGCATGTGTTATCTGATACAATACTGCATGTGTTATCTGAAACAATACTGCATGTGCTATCTGACACAATACTGCATGTGTTATCTGACACAATACTGCATGCGTTATCTGACACAATACTGCATGTGTTATCTGACACAATACTGCATGTGTTATCTGGTAAGATACTCCATGTATTATCTGACACAATACCGCATGTGTTATTTGGTAAGATACTCCATGTATTATCTGACACAATACCGCATGTGTTATCTGGTAAGATACTCCATGTATTATCTGACACAATACTCCATGTGCTGTTTGACACAACACTGTGTGTGCTATTCGTTATGTAACTAAGCATAATATGTATCATAGCATGAACCATAACATGTAGCATAATCTATAGTATAATATGTAGCATAACATGTACAGCGCACCTTCGGGATATGATTTTAATCTGTTTCAGGGTTGGCATGGTAAAGCAAAAAAATCGTAGGTGGGATATAGAAACCATAGTAATTATATAATACAAACACCCCCTAGTAAAAACCATCAAAATTTTATATAAATGCTGTGCATATTAAAAATTAGTACCAAAATAGTATTTTAACCTAAGTAACTATAGTTACCTAGAGTAATTAAAGTATATTTAGTGTATTTATTGGTTATGATCTGCATTAAAATGTAACTTTACAATGTGCTATGTGCAATACGTACCGTAGGAGTTATTATTACCTTCGAGACAGATGTACGAATAACATAGACTTTGAATTCAACTTGAATGAATTTAGCTAACTAAACACACACTTAAAGATAAGTTTTAGTCTGTATTTTTAATTATTTTACTGAACTTCAACTTTTTATCACTAAAATTTTATCACCTATCAGTTTCATTTTTACTATAAATTTTAGCCAACCTCATTAAAACCAATTTTAATTTGCCAAGAAATCCCGAATGGTGATGTTCTCAAAAATTTCTGTTTAACACTTACGTATGAAGTAGATTTTTGTTAGCAGGTTAAGAGAAGTTGTGTGACCCCTGACATTCTGTTTGAAGGAATCGTAACTCCAACTTTGCTACTGGTTTTCAAAAGAAAATATTACCGTTTTTCGCACGAGAAATGCTGAACTGAGAGAAGTCAGCCATTGTGTTCATTTCCAGCATTGTGAAAATGTTTTTGGTAAACAGCATTTCGACGTCTTTGTTATTTCGACGTACATAATAAGCACATTGATGGCCAAATTTGAACTCGAGTGAAAAGTTTGTTGAATTCGTATGGTGAAATAAGATTCGTATGGCGAAGTGGAAAAATCATCATATTCCACTTCGTAAGGCGAGAAAATTGTATAACAGGGTAATCGTATCCTGAGGGCGCACTGTATTATAATGCGTATCATGCAAGCCAAGGTTTAAAGTTTAGGTGTGAAATTCAGTTAACTTTTTAATGGCTCCTTGAAGTTTAAAAAGCCTACCTTGATAGTTGTACCATAGGTGCTGCCCTCGAGCTTATGCTTGGCATCACATTTGCTAAGATCAAATATTACCGAGCAGCAAGGTTTGTCACAGATCTCCTCAGAGAGTATCACTCTTTGCCACTCAGAAGATGACTTGACAGCCTTCGAGTTGCCATCGCACTGGACTGTATTGGAGTTGTGCTCACGCTTGACTGTGTTAGAGCCGCCCTCACACTGAACTGCATTGGAGTTAAGGTCAGTCTGGTCCAGTGGTTTGCCGAACTCACCTTGATAGCAGTTTCCTGTTACAAACTGCATGACACTTTCCGTAAATACGCATTGACCACAAAGACTCATCACCTGAATAAGCTGCAAAACAATACAAAAACAGTTTTAACAAGCAGCAAGTGTTACTAAACCATACAAAGTCAGAGATTAATTATCAATGATGCGCCAACAAGTTCATTAAATAGGTCTGTAAGGTTCCAATTGAAACTAGAGCCAATTTCTTTTAACATATTTTATCCAACTAGATTACTCCAAAGCAGCTTTTAGCAAAAACTGCAGTGACACCACCCATACCAAGACCATCCACAGTGGTCTTGGTATGGGTAGTTACTAGAACCTAACAGTTTGATTTACTCTATTCATCCACAAATATTTATTAAAATTATTGTCTGCAAAAAATATTCATAAATGAACAAGAGACAGAAATGGTAAATATCATAATACTACTTCAAACTCTACAAAACTACTGTTCACCAAATTGCCTTCTAATCGATTCTTGCCATAAATTAGTCTTCCTGATAGGGGGTTATCATGAAGACCGCTGCAAAAGGGTGCAATCGTAAACAAGTGCAAGCTAGAATTTAACAATCATCAATCCTATCAAATCCTACAATTTTTTCAATCTTCAGTTAGACCATGACTTAAGGTCACCTGAACCGACAGACTTTTCATCTAGTAATTACATGGACCTACTAGTCACACATGTCTAGCAGTTACCGGGAGGCAGATGCCCAGAGCATCAGACAATGTCTTGTCAATTGTGTTAAATTTTTCAGTAGTTTTGGGCAAACCAGTGGAGTCAACATGTGTCAGCATTAGCCTTTGACATGTGTCAGCATTAACAGTCGACACATGTCAGCAATAGCAGTCGACATGTGTCAGTATCAGCAGTCAACATATGTCAGCATTAGCAGTCGACATGTGTCAGTGTTAACAAGCAGTACCTTCAGTGTTCTCTTCACGATCCTGCAGGTCTTGAATGAGTTCTGTATAGTAACATCAAAAACCAGTTGACTGGCAAATGTGTGGTCTTTATCCAAGAAATCTTTTTGCAGACTGAAATATGTGATATAGAGTCAATCATAAATGACAGTCAATTACTAGAGGGTGACATACAAACTAACGGCTGCCAGCTGACTATAGAGAGATACTAACGGCTGTCAGCTGACTATAGAGAGAAACTAACGGCTGCCAGCTGACTATAGAGAGATACTAACGGCTGTCAGCTGACTATAGAGAGAAACTAACGGCTGCCAGCTGACTAAAGAGAGATAGACTAGATGAGGAGAATAAAATTTTGCAGTTTGATTGTGAGAGATAAATGCAAAAGAAGTCGGCATAAAATTCATTGATTAATAATAATTACTTATAAAAAGAAAACTGAGTTGCGTATATCATTAGCCAATAAAATTTAATAGTCAGTTAAGGGTAGTAAAAGAACCGATGAAGGGCAGATCTATTGGTTTTCATTTGAAACTTTATTAAAAACAAACTGAAAGACTTCTGAGTAAAATTATCATACAATTTGTACTCGGCCATTAGCAGTTACGGCTGATACAACTCACAACTAACTAGCAATTACAGCTGATACAACTCACAACTAACTAGTAATTACAGCTGATACAACTCACAACTAACTAGCAATTACAGCTGATACAACTCACAACTATCTAGCAATTACAGCTGATACAACTCACAACTAACTAGCAATTACAGCTAATACAACTCACAACTAACTAGCAATTACAGCTGATACAACTCACAACTAACTAGCAATTACAGCTGATACAACTCACAACTAACTAGCAATTACAGCTGATACAACTCACAACTAACTAGGAATTACAGCTGATACAACTCACAACTAACTAGCAATTACAGCTGATACAACTCACAACTAACTAGCAATTACAGCTGATACAACTCACAACTATCTAGCAATTACAGCTAATACAACTCACAACTAACTAGCAATTACAGCTAATACAACTCACAACTAACTAGCAATTACAGCTGATACAACTCACAACTATCTAGCAATTACAGCTAATACAACTCACAACTAACTAGCAATTACAGCTAATACACCTCACAACTAACTAGCAATTACAGCTGATACAACTCACAACTAACTAGCAATTACAGCTGATACAACTCACAACTATCTAGCAATTACAGCTGATACAACTCACAACTAACTAGCAATTACAGCTGATACAACTCAATGCTAACTTGTAGGAAGAAAGGAAACTTCGCAGCAATGATTCATAAAATTTATGAAAATGACAATCAAACCAACCAGCAAAGTATAACATCACTCAATATTTCATATCTGCTACAGAAAAGCCTATGAACACACTTAAACAGGGAGCAACACCTTTGTAGGTCTATATCTTGATGACTGTTTTTAAAAGTGCCCTCAAAGATCCGAGCGCCATGCAAGCGGAGAAAATCTTCCCTAACCACACGATCATTCTTCTAACCACATGTCTAACATCCCGCTTACCTGCATTCTAAAACAACCACATGTCTAACATCCCACTGACCTGCACTCTAAAACAACCACATGTCTAACATCCCACTGACCTGCACTCTAAAAGAACCACACGCCTAACATCCCACTTACCTGCACTCCAAAACAACCACATGCCTAACATTCCACTTACCTGCACTCTAAAACAACCACATGTCTAACATCCCACTTACCTGCATTCTAAAACAACCACATGTCTAACATCCCACTGACCTGCACTCTAAAACAACCACATGTCTAACATCCCACTGACCTGCACTCTAAAACAACCACACGCCTAACATCCCACTTACCTGCACTCCAAAACAACCACATGCCTAACATTCCACTTACCTGCACTCTAAAACAACCACATGTCTAACATCCCACTTACCTGCACTCTCAAACAACCACATGTCTAACATCCCACTTACCTGCACTCTCAAACAACCACATGTCTAAAATCCCACTTACCTGCACTCTAAGACAACGTGAGCCTTGGTCAGCCCTAGGAACTGTTTCACTTCAAACTTTTGGCACGTCTTGGTCGGACTAGAAGACCCCGTGTTGCCGATAGGAGACTGTTGGCTAACCACAATGCTATCATAATCCCTCAGGTCTTCATCCTCGACGACATACGCGTGTACTGTGTAGTCTATGCCCAGCACCCAATCATCTAATGTTTCTGAGCTGAATGACCCTAAAGATAATCAGTTCCCCTAGAGAACATTATTTGAGTTATTATCAAAAGACAATCCTTATGCGTTTACTGTACATTATTTAGAAAGCTTGACGTACTCTTGACACGTGTAACAATAGCAAATACATTTCCTTTCCTTGTGCCTGCAAACCCTCTATCTAGTCACTGAGGACAGCTTAGCAACTTTTGCAAGTCTGTAACTGAAAAAAATAAGGTATACTTCGTTATCATTGCCCGGATATAACATGAGACACAAGAGAGGGCAACTCCAAAGTGAAAAGCTTGAAAGCTAATGGCGAAATACTCATCCATCTGGTGGTATTCCACTCTATTTGTCAGTTGCTAAAACCATTCAACCAGGTCAGGAATTTTTTACTTATAAAAACAGACTGCTCATACCGGTCTATCATGGAGTGACAAGTGCTTCTAGTAGGAAAACCAAGTGAGAGTGATGTTCAATATTTAGTAGATGTAAAACTAAAATCTAGCAATCAGATCGTTAAATGCACAAATAGGATCAGTTAGAACCTATGAGTATTTGTGGATAACAACTGTCCACAAAGGCAAACCATAATATGTATGCATTAGAAGGTGACTGCAAACCTTGCATACAAATTACATGAGATGATGAAGAGGATATAAATTATGATTTTGGCTGTGTCATCAGCAAATAAATGCCTGAGTGGTTTCCGGTGGTGCTGACATAAGCGCCTGAGCGGTTGCTACTAGTGCCGACGCAGGCAACTAAATGGTTGCTACTGGCACTGGCTGGTTGCTGGTGGTGCTGTCGAAGGCATCTAACACTGAAATGGCTGTTTGTTAGGATAAAACTCAGCCAATGAGAGCATTTTCCATGAGCTGTCTTTGTTTTAAATAATCATTTAAAGGTGAACATACGAAATTTTAGTAGAAAGTCTGAGTATTCTTCTGTCCTTTGTGATTGTTTTTGATGTCTTAGGTTATCTGACTGCCTAATCTGACAGTTAAAATCGACAAAACTTTGCTAAAGTTAAACTCAAAAGAAATATATGCGCCGAAATGACGTCAGTAGTTTTGCGGCTGCCTGTCTGCCTTGTTATTCATGTTGGCTATTGCTTTGAAATTGCGGCGCCGCATGTCTCTATTCTGTCGGTCTCGATGCCGTAGTGCACAATTATTGACATAATCGCATTTCCACTTGAATCTAAGCGCTGTGATAACGTTTTGTAGATTTTAATCTTGAAACATCCTGGCAGTCAGATCACCTCAAACATTATATAAGTTGAAGATGACGCGTTTTAAAAAAGAATTTATTTCACAAGCTACCGCTGCTTGCATATGCAACAGAAAAGTTCAATAAAAGAATGGAACACGCATCAACTTGTTTTACGCATTAGCCTACTGGCTAATGATTAATGGCTATTATATGATAGCCGAATGGCTCACCTAAAGGCTGGTACACACGGTACACAAGGCAGGTATCGCCGTATATCGATGTTAATCATACAATACGTTGGTGATCGTCTATGACTCTATGATAACAACGTTGACACTACCACAAACCGTCCGCATTTGCATCAGTAAATCGTCCGTGAATAGGTGTTCTCATTATATAATGGGGCTACGGAAACGAAGAAATACTAGCTCAACGGTAACTGTTCGCGATGGCCAATCACCATCACCGATGTGGTACACATTGCACAGGCTGCCGTGGATGCTCGTCGAAATGTCAGAAAATTTTAACATCTTTCTTGATGTGTCCGCCTTGCCTCGATGATCCCATTGGATTGCGAGACACACACTCGATGAATAATTTCCGAGAGGGCAACATTGACATGCGGCGATATAGCATGAACCAGCCATAATGGTGTCCTGCTATAACGAAGAACAAAGGCATTCTGTAGCATCCTCCAGAACCTATCACTTTATACTTAACCACATATATGCTGTTAAATAAAAAATTTTAAAATTATGAACTAAAATTAAAAAATTTTAAATGTTAATAGTAAAATATTTCTGAGAATATGAAATATTCCAAATTGTATCGTAACATGCTGCATGATTACCAAACTATATAAAAACACTTTGAAGTAACACAAATTTTGGTAAGAGGTTTGGGTATTATTTTACACAACTTCAGCGACTCTGACAGCTAATCACAATATAAAAAACAATTACATTTGAAAAAGCTTACCGGGCAGCTTCTGAGGTAACTGGAGCTCAAAGGGAGCCCTGTATGAGCCAAATGGAAATGTATCTGCAAGAGCACAAGGAATATACCATGACAAACTACAAGCACCCAAGGAATATACCATGACAAAGGTTTTTGCCAAATTATTACCAGTGCAAGTTTTTTATGAACTTAATTCTACTGCAACCAAAAATATCTCATTAGGTCGCTACATCCAATCATTCACAATTATTCAATGTAATAACATTTCAAAAAGTCACTTGATTATCTCTCCTCAGCTAACAAAAGTAAGAAGCTTTTATCCTGAGATAAGATGGGATTTAAGATGATACAAACATTTTGAATGAAGATAATATCAATGTGTGATTTCATTTGAAAGTTTACTTTTCCTGTTAAAGCCACAAAGACAAATTGGTTGGTGCATAGCCAAGCATCACATATGAGCCTTTGTTATTATTATAATTATATTAGCCATAATTTATTTAACGAACACAGCATTTATTGATAAAATTATTCCCTGACAAGTCCTGCTACGTGTATTTTGTTTCCAAAGTTCTTCAAGCTGGAAGAAGACAAGGTTTTACAGTTTCAGAGTAATACCAAGGCTGGTTTAAAAGTCCTCAGAATTATTTAAGTTGCCAAATTCACTACAGTGCAGTGTTGAGCTATAAACGGTGACTTTCAACTTCTTTTTAACCACTACTAACACTGATGTCAGCACTGATAGGGTGTCGGCACTGATAGGGTGTGGCACTGATAGGGTGTCAGCGCTGATAGGGTGTCAGCGCTGATAGGGTGTGGCACTGATAAGGTGTTAGCGCTGATAGGGTGTGGCACTGACAAGGTGTCGGCACTGATAGGGTGTGGCACTGATAAGGTGTCGGCACTGATAGGGTGTGGCACTGATAAGGTGTCGACAATGATAAGGTGTCAGCGCTGATAGGGTGTCAGCGCTGATAGGGTGTCAGCGCTGATAGGGTGTCAGCGCTGATAGGGTGTGGCGCTGATAAGGTGTCAGCGCTGATAGGGTGTGGCACTGATAAGGTGTCGGCACTGATAGGGTGTGGCACTGATAGGGTGTCGGCACTGATAAGGTGTCAGCGCTGATAGGGTGTCAGCGCTGATAGGTGTGTCAGCACTAATAGGGTGTCAGTGCTGATACGGTGTCGACACTGATAGGGTGTCGACACTGATAGAGTCAGCACTGAAAGGGAGTGCACTGATAGTAGCTGATACTGCATTAAATCAAACAAAATAATGCTTCCTACAAATTCCTTCCCATTACTAATGCTTTAAGACTGAATTTGCTGCTGGAAGAGCTGAAACTGACAGACTCAGCTTATTTGATTGGTGATGCTGGAGAACAATAGATTATGGTCTCCGCGCGAATCTTCATTAGTAACATGAGTAAGTTAGTCACCAACAGCTCAGCATGTTTCTATAGAATTATTTAAACAGGGCACATTCCTGTTCCTAATTCTTGATCGACTTGAACAAAGAATCTGATCGTGTTTCAACCTAACATCCCCGTATCCGCAGTAAATTCCCCTTGAAACGCTCAAAAGTTTGAATCCAATGAATGAAACTTCGTATTTAAAAATTTGTGTAGTAATTCGATATCCTTTTGGGCTTCAGTCCTTGACGCAATATATTTGCACCGAATATGAGTCGGAAATAATTGGAAAGAATGAAAACTGGTAAAGGATCTGAAAACTTTAAATGTGATATGTGTGTGTATGCGTAGGGAATGAAGGATGCGATATGTGTGTGTATGCGCAGGGAATGAAGGACCTGATATGTGTGTGTATGCCCAGGGAATGAAGGACCTGATATGTGTGTGTATGCACAGGGAATGAAGGATGTGATATGTGTGTGTATGCGTAGGGAATGAAGGATGTGATATGTGTGTGTATGCACAGGGAATGAAAGATGTGATATGTGTGTGTATGCGTAGGGAATGAAGGATGTGATATGTGTGTGTATGCACAGGGAATGAAGGATGTGATATGTGTGTGTATGCGTAGGGAATAAAGGATGTGATATATGTGTGTATGCGCGGGGAATAAAGTATGTGATATGTGTGTGTATGCGCAGGGAATGAAGGATGTTATATTTGTGTGTAGGCACAGGGAATAAAGGATGTGATATGTGTGTGTATGCACAGGGAATGAAAGATGTGATATGTGTGTGTATGCGTAGGGAATGAAGGATGTGATATGTGTGTGTATGCACAGGGAATGAAGGATGTGATATGTGTGTGTATGCGTAGGGAATGAAGGATGTGATATGTGTGTGTATGCACAGGGAATGAAGGATGTGATATGTGTGTGTATGCGTAGGGAATAAAGGATGTGATATATGTGTGTATGCGCGGGGAATGAAGGATGTGATATGTGTGTGTATGCGCAGGGAATGAAGGATGTTATATTTGTGTGTAGGCACAGGGAATAAAGGATGTGATATGTGTGTGTATGCACAGGGAATGAAAGATGTGATATGTGTGTGTATGCGTAGGGAATGAAGGATGTGATATGTGTGTGTATGCACAGGGAATGAAGGATGTGATGTGTGTGTATGCGTAGGGAATAAAGGATGTGATATATGTGTGTATGCGCGGGGAATGAAGGATGTGATATGTGTGTGTATGCGCAGGGAATGAAAAACCTGATATGCGTGTGTATGCGCAGGGAATGAAGGATGTGATATATATGTTTATTTATGTCCAATAAGTACACCTTCACTTAACCCAGGTAAGTACGCTTTCACTTAACCCCGGTAAGTACACTTTCACTTAACCCAGGTAAGTACACTTTCACTTAACCCAGGTAAGTACACTTTCACTTAACCCAGGTAAGTACACTTTCACTTAACCCAGGTAAGTACACTTTCACTTAACCCAGGTAAGTAAACTAACTTATCTACTTAACAACAGTTTCGTATTTGTACCAGCCCTTTTAGTTTTATTCATGAGATTCTAAGGCTTCAAGAAACTTTGAATGTCTTCTGTTAGAAATTACTTTGGATGTAGAGTCAGACATTTGATCAGATTTGACATCGCAGCCCCGAAAATTCGTATGTTGATGCGATTGTAAGCAAAGGTGTGGCTGAACTTCACTACTGAACCTTACAGTAAAATTCTGCGGTTGCTTAAACAACAAAATTAAACATCTATTAAAATTGCAGAGCCCAAATGATGAGACAACCAACATCCTCTTCAGCTCTCCGCTTATGATGCGACAACCAACATCCTCTTCAGCTCTCCGCTTATGATGAGACAACCAACATCCTCTTCAGCTCTCCGCTTATGATGAGACAACCAACATCCTCTTCAGCTCTCCGCTTATGATGCGACAACCAACATCCTCTTCAGCTCTCCGCTTATGATGCGACAACCAACATCCTCTTCAGCTCTCCGCTTATGATGAGACAACCAACATCCTCTTCAGCTCTCCGCTTATGATGAGAAAACCAACATCCTCTTCAGCTCTCCGCTTATGATGAGACAACCAACATCCTCTTCAGCTCTCCGCTTATGATGAGACAACCAACATCCTCTTCAGCTCTCCGCTTATGATGAGACAACCAACATCCTCTTCAGCTCTCCGCTTATGATGAGACAACCAACATTCTCTTCAGCTCTCCGCTTATGATGAGACAACCAACATCCTCTTCAGCTCTCCGCTTATGATGAGACAACCAACATCCTCTTCAGCTCTCCGCTTATGATGAGACAACCAACATCCTCTTCAGCTCTCCGCTTATGATGAGAAAACCAACATCCTCTTCAGCTCTCCGCTTATGATGAGACAACCAACATCCTCTTCAGCTCTCCGCTTATGATGAGACAACCAACATCTTCTTCAGCTCTCCGCTTATGATGAGACAACCAACATCCTCTTCAGCTCTCCGCTTATGATGAGACAACCAACATCCTCTTCAGCTCTCCGCTTATGATGAGACAACCAACATCCTCTTCAGCTCTCCGCTTATGATGAGACAACCAACATCCTCTTCAGCTCTCCGCTTATGATGAGACAACCAACATCCTCTTCAGCTCTCCGCTTATGATGCGACCATTCTACTAGTTCAGCGAGAAAGGGCAGATGTAACAGAGTGCCCTACAGCCCTACAGTGCACCGCCGGGTTATGATGCCCCGTTTTACGTTACCTTACGATGCCAACGCTGGAACAAATTCATGTTGTATGGCTGGGAACAGCCACCTATCCATAAACTTGGGAAGTAGACTGAAAAATGCCTGCAGTGAAGTTGTACTTACCATGTGCTTGCCAGAGAATTGCATCACAATTTGGTATCAACTCTTGGGTATAAACCTCGGTTTGTCTCCCAGAATAAACTCTGCTCAGTTTTTCACCTGTATATAGTAGAAAAGTCAAAATATTGTTTTAAATGATAACATTTTGTTGTACTCTTATGTATTGTCATACATAAAATTCAATAGTTATTCTTATTTATTCAGCCAGAGTTAAACATGACCATGTCTACTAACATTAGTGAAATCTTCAGTGCAGACCTACTAAATGATAAGGTACTATTAAATTGTAGCCAACTACAGTGTCACCAAATTTGCAACATTAGAAGTCATTTTGGCCAATCATAAAACTGCTAGGCTTCCCATGTCTTCCATTCATGCTTTTTGATGAAACTATTGGAGATGTCAAGGCCCTCAGACTAGATAGTACTATAAATTGACTAATTAAAGTGAGAAAAATTTGGTTACGAACCTAAATGAGACAGTCAGAGGATTTAAAAACAACTTATAATTTCAAAGACTCTGAAAATAACTAGCTAAGCTTCAAACTAGCCGTAGACCATAATCTGGCATACTGCCAAACCATCAAGACTGGTCACAGATGGGCTGGCATACTTACTTTCAAACTAGATTATGTATACAAGTATTCCGTCTGCTTTCAGAAAGTTAAAACATCGTAGTACAAAAATCAACAGCAGCTAGTGACAGACTCGCTTACATATATACTTTTAATGTTCAGTAGACACGCTAGTAGCTAAGGCCATGCTACAGAGTAGCAAGTACAACACTCCTATAGTAGCCAAGGTAACACTGCAGAGTAGCAAGTACAGCACTGCTATAGTAGCCAAGGTAACTGTACAGAGTAGCAAGTACAACAATGCTATAGTAGCCAAGGTAACTGTACAGAGTAGCAAGTACAACACTCCTATAGTAGCCAAGGTAACACTGCAAAGTAGCAAGTACAACAATGCTATAGTAGCCAAGGTAACTGTACAGAGTAGCAAGTACAACAATGCCATAGTAGCCAAGGTAACACTACAGAGTAGCAAGTACAACACTCCTATAGTAGCCAAGGTAACACTGCAGAGCAGCAAGTACAACAATGCTATAGTAGCCAAGGTAACTGTACAGAGTAGCAAGTACAACACTCCTATAGTAGCCAAGGTAACACTGCAGAGCAGCAAGTACAACAATGCTATAGTAGCCAAGGTAACTGTACAGAGTAGCAAGTACAACACTCCTATAGTAGCCAAGGTAACTGTACAGAGTAGCGAGTACAACACTGCTATAGTAGCCAAGGTAACTGTACAGAGTAGCGAGTACAACACTGCTATAGTAGCCAAGGTAACACTACAGAGTAGCAAGTACAACACTGCTATAGTAGCCAAGGTAACTGTACAGAGTAGCAAGTACAACAATGCCATAGTAGCCAAGGTAACACTACAGAGTAGCAAGTACAACAATGCTATAGTAGCCAAGGTAACACTGCAGAGCAGCAAGTACAACAATGCTATAGTAGCCAAGGTAACTGTACAGAGTAGCAAGTACAACACTCCTATAGTAGCCAAGGTAACACTGCAGAGCAGCAAGTACAACAATGCTATAGTAGCCAAGGTAACTGTACAGAGTAGCAAGTACAACACTGCTATAGAAGCCAAGGTAACTGTACAGAGTAGCAAGTACAACACTCCTATAGTAGCCAAGGTAACACTGCAGAGCAGCAAGTACAACAATGCTATAGTAGCCAAGGTAACTGTACAGAGTAGCAAGTACAACACTCCTATAGTAGCCAAGGTAACACTGCAGAGCAGCAAGTACAACAATGCTATAGTAGCCAAGGTAACTGTACAGAGTAGCAAGTACAACACTCCTATAGTAGCCAAGGTAACTGTACAGAGTAGTGAGTACAACACTGCTATAGTAGCCAAGGTAACTGTACAGAGTAGCAAGTACAACACTGCTATAGAAGCCAAGGTAACTGTACAGAGTAGCAAGTACAACACTGCTATAGTAGCCAAGGTAACTGTACAGAGTAGCAAGTACAACACTGCTATAGAAGCCAAGGTAACTGTACAGAGTAGCAAGTACAACACTGCTATAGTAGCCAAGGTAACTGTACAGAGTAGCAAGTACAACACTGCTATAGTAGCCAAGGTAACTGTACAGAGTAGCAAGTACAACAATGCTATAGTAGCCAAGGTAACTGTACAGAGTAGCAAGTACAACACTGCTATAGTAGCCAAGGTAACTGCAACATAACATATTTTAAAGTAATTTTATGGGAGCCAGTCTTGCTAATCCAAGAGTTGGAATTTTTTAATTAGATTTCTTCATCCAACATAATAATACAAGATTTGATTAGATGGGTCATTTTGAATTTTACTGTTTTCTATTATTTTAATAACCGACAAAAAACGTCCATTCAAGCCCAGATGGAGTATTTAAAGACAGACAAGTCATCAACTTCTTCAACTTTTAAAATAAACTTAGTAACGGTTTTTGCATCATGATTTCAGGTGAAGCTCTAGTTATACCTTTGTACATGAAGGTATCAACAACTACATATATGCTCTTCTATAACCCAATGCTGAACTACGCCTTCCAATTTTAAACTTGTGAGCAAAATTTTATGGTCAACATATATTATATCAATAATAATCAATGTAATCAATACACAATGCTACCTCATTCAAGTCAAAAATACAGACTACCCTTTATTTGACTAAATGCCATTGCCATACATCACTTACATGTCTCAGTTCCCCGCAGAGATATATGCAAAGACCTTCCTGCTGTGGGAGTGCAGATGTTGAGCCAGACATGACTGAAATTTTATTAACACGTCAACTCAATTGTAAGAAAGAATTGGCGACTTTTTGTGATAAAACAACCAATACACAAATGTTTCTTTGTGAGAGTACCTCCATCTTGATTATCAATGAAATTGAAATACTTGAAACAACAATTAAACAGATCAATTAGTTTGAAAATGATTCAATAGTGAATTCAACAGTAACGCAACAGATGCACAAAGGAATATACATGTATAAGGCATATAAAAAATGTTGTTTTTGTAAAACATATTACATAGTCTTTCATAAAATTGGTCATCTCTCAAAAGATATACCGTTACCTAGAGCATGTAACAGGTCATCTCTCAAAAGATATACCGTTACCTAGAGCATGTAACAGGTCATCTCTCAAAAGATATCGTTACCTAGAGCATGTAACAGTCTAGAAACTTTTTGCTTTCAAGATTCACAATATTTATTGAGGTTTGAGTTGAATGAGCTAGTCACTAGTCACTACAAAAGCCTTATATAGGGTTTGTATATAGCTAGCCCGATGACTGTAACTGGCTCAATGACATCGACCGTGAGCTACTTGTTGTCAATAGAGGACTTGTCACTTCTGTGTAGTAACCGTTTATTGCTTTGCTGACTTTTTGATTAGATTATCACTTAAACTTTGACGAGATGAAGAAGGCCATCACCTAGTTCGGATTTCGTCTCAGTTAAAAGCTATATATAGTAACTCTCCTAAATCAGGCATTTCCAAAAACAAATAAGAATTGACAAGATATTGAGATTAGGAAGACCGGATGTCTTAAAAGGATTTATTAATCAACTTATACAGAAATATATTTTCAGTAATCAATTTGTGAGGTCATCGATTTACAAGATTTAGCTACTGGTGTAGCATACAGTGCATAGTGCCTTACAGCACAGCATTGGGAGTGGCCAAGAGCCATGTGGTGCGCATTTGGTAGACTTCGTACAAAACATTTCTGATTAGTGGGTAGCTAATCAACTAGCCTATCCTATCTGTCTTTAAACAAAATAAAGAAAGTGTGTTTACAGCTCATCCTGAGTTTAGTTTCGCTTTGCAAAAGCTTCATTTTTTATCACAATTTCTTATTCGTTTACTGCTACGGAGGTTTCACTAATTTTAGACCAATGTACTTTGGGTGATTACCTATTGAACAACAGTACTACAGAGAAAGATAATTTAATTTTTATCAGTAATAGTAATGCCGTAAGCTATAAAAACGTTGCTAACTCACTCGACACATTCTCACAGTAGTAGCGAAAATAGCTGAAAAATTGTCTGAGCTCATTCCGCAACACAATAGTAGCCTTTTTATGGTAACAGCTGATACAAAATTTGTTGCTAATAAATTTGATACCATAATATTTTTCAAAGACCATGTGGTTTAAAAGTTTCCATATGGGTCCTTGTCAAATAAAAGGTTTTACCGAATATTTATTTATGCCCCAATAAAAAATTAACTTGGTAGCAAATGATTTAACTAACCCAGTTACATAATCTCCAGGACGGTAGAGTAATGTGTCTGTGACAAGGATTAGCTCATTCATGCCAACGCCATGCGCAGTGCATCCACACTTCTTGTAGTGGATCAGCACTGTTAATTGCTTCTTTACTCTGCAGGATTATGTACTTGGCTACAAGTAGGAATAGTGCTCATAGCTAGTAATAGTGGCAAATATAGTGGATCCAGTACTCCGCCGTGATAGAACTTGCCCAGAGATAGCAGCCGACTGCAGGGCTAGTTTTAAATTTGACTAAACATTTGTAAAGCATTAAAAATCTTTTTACCTAAATCACATTAAAAATTAGCACGCCTTAACTGACTTTGGCAACGTTTAAATTTGATCGAACTTGACGACTGATTTATCGGGGAGGTTAAGATCGACGACAACTGATAACAACTAAAATACTACAGAAACTTGGTAAAGCATCAGTAATCATTAATGAATGAAATAATCAATTGCTATTACAGATATCTAAGCTCTTTGTAGTAAAGCCCTGTTCTGATAGCGGTGTAGAGCAACTCAAGATTTTTGCCACTATGAAATATAAATCTACCCGTAATTATCTAAAGGCAGCAGTTATGACTTGCTATCTGTTGATTTTTGAAGAGTTAGCAATGCATTGTGTAAGTAATTCACATTCACCATCTGGAAACTTGGCAAAAACTAAAACCTTTGATCATTTGATTATCCAACAGAGTAAAAAACAGGTTTGATAATTGATACTTCTTTTTCCCAAATCTTTACCATATCTATAATCTATAATCTATGCTATTCTCATCTGTTTTTCTTTTTACTCAGCACCAATTTGTAACATAATTGTCATTTATTTATCTGCGAAACCTGGTTGAACAGTTTGGAATGTCACTCAGATATTAAAGGATGTAGCATTCACTGACTGTTTACACTGACTCTTTACACTCAAGTATCCTTTTTAATTTGTTTTTTTTACTATTTGATATGGATGATCGTTGCTAATTCTAAATCTACTGTTTGCAGATCTGTATATATATATATATATTTCTCAAAGTATGTCGTCTGTGGATCTGTCATTACAGCTATAGCGCATGCTGATTATTTTACCGATGGGGCCACACGTTACGATGCCCTGTTGAAAAATATTTTTCATGAGATTCGATTATTATATCTGGGGTCAAGGCCAATTCTTCTCGCGCGAACAATTATATTGTCTCCGTATCTATTAAAAGATCCGTATCTATTATCTAACACCATACACATTAAAAGGTATACGTCGCTGAACTCGCCATGGCGAGTTATCCGTTATCCAATATCCGGTATCCGTTATAATAAAAACGATTCATGAAACTTTTGTTAAAAGTTTGAAGTTTACTAAAATACATACTAAAACTTCCTTTAAGTATGTGTTTAGTAAGCTAAATTAATTTAAGTTAGATTCAGCATTTATGTTACACGCCCGTCTCAAAGGTAAAAACTCTCCACATAGTACATTGTAATGTTAGATTATCTTGGAGATCTTAACTACAAAATGCACTGATGTCATTGTAGGTACCTATAGTTACTAAGGTTAACATAGTATTTTGGTACTATTTTTCACTGATAATGATTTTTACCACGAGGTGATTGCATTAGATAATGACTATGAGTTTCTATACCACTCTATGTTTGTCTATAGCCTACGATATTGTCGCATGCAAGTGCTGGCATGTCAATTTTTGCATGCCAGCACTGAAACGAACTGAAATCATGATTGTATACCAAATAATTTTTTATTCTAATCGTAGCAAATTAAACAATATTAAGGCATTACTTGCCAATGATTTCACATTTACATTTAAATACCTTTACATTTTTATTTTCCCTTCTAATTTATTTTAACGAAAAACTTCTTTCAAGTTATGGAGTTTTACACTTACAGTTGTTTGAAAACCTTTACAGTTGTTTTATTTATTTTTAATTTAGTTGTCCTGCACAAAACCTTTTCCTCATGATACGAAGTTTGAAAGTTACAGTTGTTTGACAATGTTTGTAAACTTTTACATTTGTTTTTATTTTCTCTCTTAATTTGTTTCAACTACACAAAGCACTTCTTTTATGATATGTAGTTAGAATGACAAATGTTATTATATGTTAAATACAAATCAATTTACTGTCCAAACACTGTTTTATTTCCCGGGCAACGCCGGGTAGCGCAGCTAGTAATTCTATATTTTCTGTTTGCAGATATAAAAAGTGACTGAGTGATATATTCTGAGTGCCACGGGAATACATTATTAGCTCAACTTTTGCAGTCAACATGTAAAACATTTTTAGAAGTTAATCATCTCAATAGTCAAAATGGTTGGCCATTATGTTGAAACAAAAGTACCAAAATTGTAGTTCAAAAGTATAAATGTATTAAATTGAATAAAGTATAATAATATATATAATAATTTAACTGAAACTTGGTAAAGTCAGTTGAACCACAATAATATAACATTGTTTCAACATCTATTAATAAATCTTTGGAAGCATTTGTGTGATAAAATATAATGAGCCATTGCCTAACCTCTAAATTTAGGCCTACACGCCATATAGATACTGTACTTAGATTTTAGCTAAAAGTTAAAAGTTCACTTTTACAAATAAGTTAAAAAAATTTAAAGAAAAGCAACACATTAATATATAGGCCTAATGCTTTATAATATACTTGACATTTAACCCATCTTCATTATTTTGCTGGTTTGTAGTGGCTTGAATAGTGTACATCAAAAAAGACTCACATTATGTGAACATTGCAAGTACCTATAAAAACTGAAAATCATCCGGCTGAGACAACGTAACAATAGCAATCAGTCTTACAACACTTTTAGGTATGGTAAATACGTGCTAAAATTGGCAATACATGTATAAATGTTGAGATCAGAAAAAGTAAACATAGATTGCAAACTTTAATCGCTTCTGTGAAGTGACCAAATAGTAACTGAGATTAAGCTGATGTTTTTGACAAAAACGCTTTTCGTACGTTTTTGTTCTAGGAAAATGTTGTTTTGTTAATCCTAATTACGGTGAATAATAAACGGCAAGTATGCGGGCTCTCTTTCGCCTGACGAAGTTATTTCTTTTATAAAACTATTGCCTTTGTTAGGTCTGCGATGATTGGTCACGGTTAAATAAAATGAGGAATTGTAGATGGACAGACAATTCTTTTTTTACGCCACTGTCTAGCCAAAAGCTACAGGCGTGTATCGGCATATTTTATTTATGCACGACATATTTCAAACTTGTTACAGATTTGATGAGTAATGAGCAATATAAACTGCTAAGATTTTGTTGGCTACGATGAATAGTCTCATTTGCTCGATGCGGTTCATGAAGTCAGTTTGATCGTTGTTTTACTTCTGGAAAATAAATCATAAAAGTAAAATTGATATGTAGGTAATTATTAAGCATTGCTGATACACGTATATGCCGCTGTTTATTATGCTTGCGTTTCTTTCACGACAATCATACGTGGACATGACTTGCTTTGATAGCCTCGCATCTTTATTCGTCAAGCCAAGCGACCTTTTGGCAGAGGACCCCGTTGTAGCCTACGTAGTGCAGGACAAAAGCATTAGTTGTTTTAAAGTTTACCAATGAACATATAAAATCTCAAAAGGTTACGCGCAAAAAGTTTCTCCGAATACTTTAAGTAGTGCATTATCAGGCCTGCCAACCCAAGAGTGGGGCAATGCGTGAGATTTGGTTTTGGGGCAATTGATGTATCAATGATAGTATATATAAAATTGTGGAAATTAGTGCAAAAATCTCACGTATTTTCATTTTTTCTTTGGGGTGAATACGTGAGTCTCACGCCCAATGCGTGAGAGTTGGTAGGTATATGCATTATTCTCAGTACATTAAATATGTTATATGCTGTGTACTATCCACATGAGTGTAAATTTATAAAGATTGTTGTCTTGCTCACTTTTTCGGAACAGTAGTATAAATATTTGATTAGTATATGCAAGAACTTGAAAAATAAGCAGTAACAGAATGGACTATGTTGGTCAATGATTGTGCAAAATAGAAAACCGTAATACAAGCTGGCTAGATTTCCATTTTGTATATTCCCTGAGAAACAAAAAATACAAGCCGGAAAGACCATGGATCTGCTACTATATTGCATTATTACCGAAGACTGGTAATATTCTGCAGTATCACTAAAAACTATGGTGCTATATTTCAGTATTACTACAGACTTGTACTATGTTGCAGTAGTACTTAATACATTGGCACTAGATTATATTATTACAGAAGAGCAGGAAGCCTGTGTTTACAGTACCAAATACTAAGCACATCTCAGTCCCAGTTCACATAAACACTTATTTCCGTAAAGAGAGCTCACAATAATTGAGATTTGTGGCCTAGCTTGAAAAAGTCCCTTTTCAACACAAAAGCTTATTGTTATGCATATCATCTATATAATAGGCGAAGTACAACGCTTACTCACCCTAAAACCTTAACGTTTTTAGGCTGTTCCTGACCTTTCAGTTGAGTGCGCTGGTTCAAGTAGCAGTCACGTGATCAGCAGAGCTGCCAATGGTAACCAATACACAAAAGATGTGGTTGTCGACTAGTATAAATAACGAGTCTTTCTTTCCTTCTTCTTCAAACGACGATCTACACTTATTACGTTTAAGAAGAGACTTTGTGATAGAATGAAGGTGAGCTAAGTTATGTCTTTTCTTTCTTTAGGTATTGTTTTGAGAATTTTATAGGTACCTATTTATGAATTGTATACCTACTCCAATTTATTTTAAAAATGTGTTTCTAGCGTGAAGTGTAAACTTTTTTCAATTTCATCATCGATCTAAACATGCATTATTTTATCATGCGGGTGAACTTATATTTTAGACAGAGATCCTATTTACAGTGGTCCTACTCAGTGCATTTGGTACTCAAGGTGACCCATTTGACAACCAAGTTTTATTTGGGGACATTATTTTGGATGCGGGTGATTCCAATGCCGTCGCTGTAGATCTCTCCAAGTCTGCATTTGAAGGGAGTCTACAGGACTCACTTCTACCAACAGTGAGGATGTCAGCAATAAACAGTGAGGCCAACCAACAGGCCATAGAACTGGTAAGAGTAAATGGAGGATAGCTGATTGTCCACATCACTTTAAGTGTCTCTAAATGCTTTATTTCAAATCTAAAATCTTGTAAAACAGCTAAGTAGTAATTTGCAAATATTTTGTGACAATTCATTATCATTCTAAAAACGATACAAATACAGCAAAACATAAAATAGGTTACTTATCCATTGTTGCTTTTTTCAACAGCCCAACTTTGACTGCGCACTGCAAATATACAATCAAAAAGCCGGCGGGTTCCTCAGTGTGACAGGCTTCAATGACAGCTTCTCCGCTAACCATGAGCCAACCAATATTACCAAGATCGGAGTGAGCCGAGTTGACAAGGACCCTAATAGTAGGTATTATTTACCGGTGTGTTGGTCATGAGAGCAGCCGTGGTTTGCAGTTGAAGTGTGATTCCCAAAAAAGCCACTGGTGGTGATAGGAATGACATCCAAATTCAAGTCGCTTTCTTGCAACTGGGCATGTCTCCAGTCGTCGAGGCTCTCTTGCCACTGGACTCAGACATATCTAGCCAAGATGGTACTCAATCGTCACGAGATAGCTCACACTTGATCAATTATAACTAGATCTGCATTTGTAAGAAGATCCCCACCAGTACAATAACATTCACAGGATTGTAGTGACTTTGTACACTAAAATGCATATCACTGTGAATTTTTAAATTTAACTTATTAAATTCTACATGAATTTATAAAAATCTAAACCTTTAATCGTTAGTTTATTTACATTAATGCTTTTAATATATCGTGTAATATAAATAATATATGATTACTTGGATGCAGCTAAACTGTTTGTAACACTTTCAGTATTGCTAGAGATTGAGAAAGGTAAGCGAAAGGTAAGCAAAAAGGTTTGCTTACTCTTGTGATCTACATGTAGATTCTCTTCTAATCAATGGTAATTTTTTTTTGGCTAGTCAAACTAGATTCAGCTTTTCAATCATGGATGTCTTTGTTTACAAAACAGCCAATCCTGGTCAATGATATTCCTATCAACATGCTATTTACTATATAGGCTAGACCAACATATGGATGATTTACTAACAGTAGTTTAAAGACCTCTACAGGAATTCTAAGATTTTTTACCCATATGTACTATATTTATTCATACTTAACCTTCGAGCAATATTGTAGCCATCTTTTGGAGAGCCAAGGCTGAGACGTACTCCGCTCGTCTCCTATCCTTCATCACCAATGAAGGTATAAGGTTACAGAATGGGAGTAATCAGCACCTGGAAAGACTGGTGATGGAAGGGGACCGACTTGTAGCTAAGGTAGTAGATTTATTGCTAAAAGAATTTTACAATGTTCTTTCAGCGGGCTTGATTGTCAAATGGGAAGCCATTTTGTCAGACAAACTTGCAGAGTTGGTGAAATATCTTGTGAAGATCTAGGAGTAGAAACCAAAACATTTGTGTTTTAGACACTCATCTATTACGATTGATATTTTGTAGAGCTGGTGATCTTTTTTGTATATTAAGGTGATTCTAAATGCGGGTTGCATTCGATTTCGCATCTTTTATCAAATGCTGCTTGTATTAGAGCATTAATTTCACTCTTTTGTATACAATAATACCAGCATAATAAGCATCAATAGTTAGAAATTTTAAAATAGCTGTTTTTTGAAAATGTTCTCTGCTATTTGCTACAACTGGAAAAAGAGGTGTTATATGGTACAGTGGGTGAAGTTAACACTACATTCGGAGTTGCTTGAGTGGGCTGACAACTCCGTTAGGTTTTCAGTACGTGTTTTAACTGGGCCACTAGAGTACACCAAATTTCTGCCAATTTATTGGTAAATACGTTAAACAAATACATTAAACAAGGAAGTAAATTGATAGCTTTTGATTCAAATAATTCACAATCATCCATACCATTTTAATTAGTGGATAAGTGAATTAATTCTACTACTATGTAAGCTTGAGAAAAATATTGAAACCAAGAATTTGTTGTCTTTACTTCTGCTGTAAATGCTGCAGCAAGTCCCTACTGAATTTTTTAGTCGCTTTTTTTAACGCTGCCAGACCTAATAGGTCTATGTTTCTCTCCGGTAGTAGGACTACTCAATTTTTTGCTGCTCTTTTTTATCATTAGGTCTGACAGCTGCTCTAACAAACATACATGAAGCTGACTAACTGGCAACTCATAATATTTGAGTGCAGAGTTGAAGACGTGTGCTGTTCATCATTGTGTGAAATTAGACAGTTTAACAGCAAGTTTAACAGCATGACACGCTGAGCAGCATTATTTTAGGTGACATCCGAAGGTAAAGCTGCACATTTTATGGTAAAACGATTTCCATCATTGTGCACTGGTGATGCCAATCGTCATGATGTCATATCCGGTGCCCTGCTCGTGCAGCTAATGCTCGTCGATGGACATAGGCCAAACATGCATAGATCCCTTCTGAGCGTTGAGCATACGAGTGAGAGGGAAGTAGAGTTCACCGTTGTGCCCTCGTCCACACCTGAATGCTCTGCTAAACCAAGTGCCAATGTCGCTCCAGGAACCCTCTTTATCCTCAGCTACAAGGCTGACTGCATATAAACAACTCAAGCGTGTAGATATGAGTGATCAGTTGTGAATGCTAGAGTGACAAATACCTGAATACAAGATATTATAAATGTGAATACTTGCCATAGAAGTGTGAATACTTGCCATAGAAGTGTGAATACTTGCCATAGAAGTGTGAATACAAGTGCCTTTGCAGAGCCTTACAAAATGTTTCTTGTTCTCAATAAATATCAAGCAGAAGTAATTTGTGACCAATGGATCTAATCCATACTATTGTCATAATATAATGCATCTATACAATTGTTGTAATATAATGCATCTATACAATTGTTGTAATATAATGCATCTATACTATTGTTATAATATAATGCCTCTATACTATTGTTATAGTATAATGCATCTATACCACTGTTATAACATAATGTATCTATACAATTGTTAAAACATAATGTATCTATACAATTGTTAAAACATAATGCCTCTATACTATTGTTAAAACATAATGCCTCTATACTATTGTTAAAACATAATGCCTCTATACTATTGTTAAAACATAATGACTCTATACTATTGTTAAAACATAATTCCTCTATACTATTGTTATAACATAATGCCCCTATACTATTGTTATAACATAATGCCCCTATACTATTGTTATAACATAATGCCCCTATACTATTGTTAAAACATAATGCCCCTATACTATTGTTATAACATAATGCCTCTATACTATTGTTATAACATAATGCCTCTATACTATTGTTATAACATAATGCCTCTATACTACTGTCATAACATAATGCCTCTATATTATTGTTATAACATAATGCCTCTATACTATTGTTATTACATAATATATGTTGTTCCACTCACTGTCAAAAATATTTAACCTGCACATGTAGTAGAGTATAAAGGATGTATGTTCAATGAGCGAGAAATTGGAAGGTGGGAAACGATAATTTCCAATTTCTCATGATAAGCCTGCTAGCATTCATTGGGTCAGAACCAGAGGTAAGCAGGTTAATTCGAGTGACAAATATAGTTCATGATTATTTTAGAAAATTGTGTCGTTGTCATTCATTTACTGTAACAACGTATTTCTTCTTAGGAGTGGTTAAAATTGTATATCCAAGCAAGATTAGATGGTGGTATAGTGCTAAGAAGGAAAAAACATTAGTTAGCCAATAACAGCTATTGGCAAGATTAGTTAGCCAATAATGATAGCCTTCGACAAAAATGTAAGCCAATAACAGCCGCTGACCATAAAGTTGTTTCCAATGGTGGTAATGTCCTGCAGGCAAAATGAGTGCAAGATAAAAGAATTGGCAAATATTTGTATGTCATTCGGATTGAGTTCACTGATAAGTATTCTTTCTGTCTTATTAACACTTATTACTTGGCTTATGGTGTAATTGCCGCACACTATTATTATATTGAAACTATTATCGCGTGAAAGGCAGTGCCTTTAGTCTGCCCGTAGGGCAGAAGTCTTTAGATTCCTTAAAACTATTGAGGTGGTTTTGAATAAACATTTCTGATGCATTTTAGGTCGGTTTATGGTCAAACTTTATTAAAAAAGCATTCAATGCTATCAGTTTAAATGCAGATACATGTACTGTGAAAGAAATTATTCAAGTAAGCAATCCTAAATTTGAGAGTTATTTTTGAACTAATATTGAATTTGAGGAAAGATTTTTACAAATGCATTTGAGAAAAGTATTTAAAAATGTTTGCAGTTCGTTTCATCTTTTTAAGCAAACAAATGTGAAAAATGTCGTTTATATCGGAGGCACGACTTTGCGATGTAATCAGAGATATTTCTATCTGTGACCAATCATTTATGTTCATGGATATCTTATATTATAATAAAAATAGCAAAGAAGTATATCGCACTCAGTAAGTATTTAGTGTTATTGAAATGCAAAGGCCTTCACTGAACCCGATTTGCTAAGGTTATTTATTGTATCTCCGTTACTGGAAGAAGTGATCTATGCAGCCCTTCCAGTCATTACCGAGTCTTTAGGTGCTTCAAATCTCTGCCTTGGCCTCCAACAGAAGCGACTAATTACCGTCTCATAGATGAAAAGATGTAAATTGTGCAGTCAGCGAAGGGTTGTTGTGACTTTACACATTTATTCTTGGTAACTGTAAAACTACAAGTCCTATTTACTACAGCATAAATTTTATCAAGATTTAAATATATTAAAAATTGTTTGTCAATAGCAACTCACAAATTCATTTAACAAAACACCAAGTTTCAAATCCAAACTTCACACAATTGTACAAAATGTTCCTACATGTACTTGTTTTCAGGTTTTCATTGAATACCGTCTAAGAATCGCCATACACTGTCAAAGGAGTATGACTGTCAGTTGTCCGATGTAAATATCAAATGGTTGTCCTAGTTGACGATTATTTCTCAATATTATGTGACTCAATTCACTGTAGTCTGATTCCTATTAAATTTATCATAACTTATATACTATTCTAAATTTTAAACAAAAGGATTAGCTGTTTGCTTATTGAAAATACAACAGATAGCTGCATGTAAATTGCTTGGTCTTTTAAAAGAACATAGCATTCTAATTATGAACGAAAAGCAAACTGACTACACAAATGTTCCAGCAGTCGACAGCACGCGCTAGCACTTCTAAACCTTCGCTGCTACACTTTTCATTTAGCTCCAACATTTACACTGTGTATGTGTTATTCAGAATCAACAACAGCATATTTGACTATTGCGCAATGTCTGTATTTATATAACACACAATATTAAATTACAGAAGTTCATTGAGGAAGGTTTTTGGGGGAGATTGGAATGAATCTGGTTTGTAGACTGGCTCTATAACAGGTGAGAAAGAAAGTTGAAATCGTCAAAAGCTAGTATTAAGACTTACAGAAACAAATATTGACATTCCTAAAATAAATCCCTGTTGACATTAATTCTTCCATTTATTCTGACCCTGTTGACAAACGATGCAAGTTTAATATAGTAATTGCATCGTGATTCGCTCCTGCATTTCTTTGGTATGCGCTCTGTGCTGGTCTACGGTAAAAGGGGCATCCAGACAATAAACTAAAGTGTGAAGTACTGGAGCACAGGCTTATTTACGATTACAAGTCTCATGGTCAAGTGGCCTTGAGCGATTTTTAAAAATTCTAAAACAAGGTTTATAACTAAACTTGGATGGAATGCCAACATTGCTGAGATAAATGACAAAATGAAATGGTATAGCCTTTAAATCCAACCATATCAACATTTATTCTAGTCTATATTCTAGTCTATGTTCAAGTCTATATTCTAGTCTATGTTCAAGTCTATGTTCAAGTCTATGTTCAAGTCTATGTTCGAGTCTATGTTCGAGTCTATGTTTGAGTCTATATTCTAGTCTATGTTCAAGTCTATGTTCAAGCTAATATAATTAAGAATTTCATATTTGTTTTTGATGCCGAACCTCCTACGACTGACAAGGGCTCCTACGACTGACAAGGGCAGACAATCTCACTCCCTTGTTTTGAATGAAACAAAAAAGATCAAAACATATTGAAAAACAGACATATTCAAAATATATGAAAACAATATGTCATTGTAAGGTCATTTAAAAAAAGACTAATAGTAGAGCAGGAACATAAACTTATCTTTCAGCTTATTCCTTCAGAGGGTGGGCTACTCAAACAAAGATGTTTCCTAGTCAGAAATTGTCTGATATCTAAGGTTTTCCAAGCAAACTTGGAGTTGCCCCCTCCCATTTCAAAAGTGCTCTCTAGCTTGGGAATGTGCGAACACACAGGTGTAGAAATATTATAATTGAATTCAGCATAAAACTATTTTGTCAGAAAACTATTTTATAATCTCGAAAATTAATAAATGCTTTTATTTGAGATTAGGTGAGTCAACTGTCAGCACTTCTTAACCCATACCAAGGATGCACCAAGACTGCTTGTGTAACTGCCTTGATCAGCCTGTGAATGAAACCCTAGTCAGTGTGACAAAACTTCAATATGAGACAGCCAAACAGTATTCAAACAGATGGTTGATATTGGAAGAAGAGAGCATTCAATGTGAAATTGCTCAAAAAGTGCTAAGCTTTGAAAACTTTGATGAAAGTTCAGACTTGTTATGTCATTATGCCTGTTATAAAAAGTATTGTAACAAACTCGTTATGAAAAAAGCTGAGAAAAAACATGAGAAGAAACAGAAAGAATGTGATACAGCAGAAGAGGTGAGACTAGATATTTATTACTTTATAAAGTCATGATGATTACTTCATGATGATAGTACTTTGGTGAGAGAAAAAAAAACATTTTCATTTTTGTCGGCACATTTTGTGAGCAGCAAAACTAACTCTTTGCAGTTTCCATGACGTGTTATAGCCTACAATTTGGACATAAATGTATAAATAAATTATATGTATAATCATTCCTTGGTTTTTTGCATATGACCACACAAACTACGCTAGATATGGCTTGCTGTACTATGCAGAGATGACTAATCTGAAAGTATTGCATAGCAAAGTGTATGAGGCTCTTATGAAGAAGGGGTATTTTGCTTATCAATCACGACATCACTGTCCATTCAGCTCTATCACTTGTGATCAATCTATTGAGCAAACAGTTAAAAGAGACTCAAAGACTCACGGTGGAATCATAAGGTTTACCAGAAAGTCATTGGCATCTTAATGCTGGACTCCATCTCACCCGGAACGAACAGCTGTACATACAGACATGAAGAAGATGCCAGTGCTTGGTGATTCGGATGCCGCAAGTTATGAGATGCGTGAAAAGGCATGGAAGGCTAATGAGAAAATGAGGGAAGTATTGAAAGACTCATAACAGCAAGAATAAATTCGTTTGCATATTTGCATTTCAAACCACCAAGCTAATTTATATTACCAGTGGTGCAAAAGCATCCATTGAAGTCAAGCAGGATCTTGAAATGGCAAATGTGATAGGAGAGAAACAACTTTCAGAATTTGTCCAGAAGAGGTTAAGCACCCAAGAGATTGATTTCAATGCATCTATCAAGTCAAACAAGCTCAAAGCCTTCACCACATTACCATCAGCTAAGAAGAAATCAAAATAAAAAGTCGTAGAGTGTTCGCGCAGACTGTTTGAGAATTTGGTAGTCATCAGCCAACAGCAAAACTTAGATTTGAGAAAAGTGTCATTATTCTCTCTTGGCAACATCAGCTGGTCCCTGGCTAACTCTGATGGCTCTATATTGAAGACTGCTAAGCTGGCTCTGGTGGCTGCTGTTGAGAAAGATGTTGCTGACCGACCATCAATCTATGTTAACCAGGATCAGCAACCAGTCTTTAACACGGTTGTGGTTGATGCTATGGCCGAAATTCAGACCCTGAAAGCTCCTCCAGCTTTTGCAACGGATAGTTAGTATTGCAAGCGTGTACCACACATGTGGTGTGGATTTTGTTTGTGACACATACCCTGATATTAGCATTAAGGGAGGTGAGAGAAGTCGTAGAAGTGTGAAAGGAAAGCAAAAGATTGCTGTGTTTAGTCCGAACTAATCAGTGCCAAAATGGTCTGAACTTTTAGCAGATGGCTCAAACAAGACTGCCCAAGTGAAGTTTTTGAAGGATACATGAAGCAAGTCAATTGTGAAGCAGAAACTAGGTCTTGTAACAGCTTTTTTTCAAGAATGCCACATGATCAGCTATGACCTTGATGGATCAATCGCTGTAAGCCAAATAGATAATTTGACATCAGACCACGAGAAGGCAGATACGCGCATGTTATCACTTATAACAAAGATAATGGAAGACAAACCCAGCTCAAAAGTTCTAGTCAAGTGCCAGGACGCAGGTGTTTTCCTAAGCTGTCCATCTTTAGTGAATGAGCTGCTATCACAGAAACTCATTTAATGCTGTGGTAAGGAGCAGTGGAGATATGTAAACATAGGCTGTCTGTCTACCGTCCTCACACCAGAACGATGCAAAGCACTGCCCAGGCTCCATGCTCTAAGTAGATGCGACAGTGTAAGCACATTCTATTCCAAAGGGAAGATAACTTTCTTCAAGCTGCTAAAGAACCATCCTGAATTCTGTAACACACTGAAATCAATGGGAACAGATTTTGAAGTTGATGGTGCAATAAAAGAATCTATTGAGACATTCATATGCAGATTATATGGTGAAGAGACAAATTCCATCAATGAAGCACAGTATAAGATCTTTTGCTCACCGTCTCGCACATCATAATCAAACCTACCACCCACACTAGATGAGTTAAATCTCCATATATCTAGGGCTGCCTATCAGGCCATGATATGGAGAAAAGCCAAGCAAATCATCATCAATGCCTCATCCCTCCAGCAGCATGGATGGTTTATGGAAGATGGAAAGCTTAAAGCTAGATGGATGACACAACAACCAGCACCTCCTGATGTGCTCATGGACATGTTTTGTCGATGCAAGGCTGGATGCCAGTCTTGTCGCTGTCAGTGAAACAACACAGATCTCAAGTGTGCGGACATGTACAGATGCAGCCGCTGTACCAATAGAAATAAAGAGGATTGAGATGAAAGTAGTGATGCAGAAGACTCAGATGACTGAATTAGAAGGTTATTATTTGAGTGGTATTGTAACCAAAGGTGTGCTTCATGTTTGATTAGAATACGTATGTGACATACCTATAAAAGGCTGACTAGTTGCGATTTCACTTGCATAATAAAGTACACGGTTCAACATAATAAGCATTAATTATGAATATATGTATACTAAAATATTACATATACATGGTCTGAGTCTTTGAAAATACTTTTTATTTTGTTTTGTAGATCTGTAGTGATATAGGAGTTGCGGAATAACAAGGACAAACTGTAAAGCTGTCACAATATCAACCAAACTGGGAATGCATAATATTATATAATACACTTCTAATATTATTCTAATACTTGAATAATAAATATTTTAGTGTTATTAGAATTGATTTCAACTTATGTTATTGCTAATTATTTAGTATTTATATGCCATTTTCATTATCCCATTGTTGGCAGAAGCACATAAAACATTACAGACATTTATTGAATTAAAATAATATATTAATTATATTGCTCAAAAGTGAACAATCTGAGAGGTGTAGAAACCAGTTATTTGAAATCAGCTCAAAACTCTGATTTAGATGCCACTCTTATCAAATAGCCCACCTTCAAAAGGAATAAATCACTTTTTTGACAGCTTTTTGATGCCCTCCTGCTCTATTATAACGTTTTTAGAAAATAGCACCATATAAATTTAATACCCAGTTACCATGTTACAGCACTTCTATTATCTATTTACCATGTTGGAGCTCTTTTAATAAACATATCCTATGCTACAGTTCCTTTTATACCTAAGTACCATGCCATTACTACCAACTCACTTGTGTCCAGTATCAGCTGTCTTATGTTTTATGTGTGTGCAGTGTCAGTTGTCCTCTCTGTTTTATGTGTGTGCAGTGTCAGTTGTCCTCTCTGTTTTATGTGTGTGCAGTGTCAGTTGTCCTCTCTGTTTTATGTGTGTGCAGTGTCAGTTGTCCTCTCTGTTTTATGTGTGTGCAGTGTCAGAGTTGTCCTACCTGTTCTACTAGTTTGCAGTATTAGTTGTTTTTATTAGTCTTTTTGAATACATATACAGTAGTACCTTGAGATATTAGTTTTTCGATATACAAAAATTTGAAACACAAGAAAAATTTCGAGCAAATATTTGCCTTCAGATATGAGACAAATTTGAAATACGAGCCCAGTACCATGTGTGTTTAAGGCCGCTTATGAGAGCAGCATTGCTCTGTCTTTCTCATTGGATCGAAAATGAATTTAAAAAGGCTGGCTAAAAGTGGATGTGAAAGCAAATCGGAAAACTAGGCAAAAAGTATTAAACTGGAAAAACAAACATGAGACAAAACAGGAAACAAAAACAAAATAAGAATCAAGTTTAGTACAAGACTACTGAATGTCCGGTATTGCACGGGTAATGGAATGCCCGGTATTGCACGGGTAATGGAAAACAGTTTTACACAGATATTTCATTTTAAATCAACATATCCAACCTTTCCCATTTGAACTTTTAAATGAAGATATTTATTTATTTCTACGTGTATCCGGCCAATGTTTAATTCAAAGATTTGAAAGCTCAAGGCATAGTTAAAACATAGTTTCTCACTTCTTATGCAACACATTTGCTGAAGACTTAAAACAGCTTATAAACGGTAGCAGGTAATGTAGTTGGCATTGGCTAAGTTTCTTTACCCAATGAATTTGAGTAACTTGAGCTAGTAACTTAGGATAGTCTAAATCTTTACGATAATAAGAGCTGTGTCTGTCCTGCCGCCTGGGCCTTTTGAAAAAAGCTAGCCCTCACAGGAATCAAACATTCACATTCTGTGAGGGTTTGATTCACTACCACTAAGCCACCCAGCTAGCTTACCACCACTGGCAAGAATTGCACATGTGCTTATAATCATTACGTGTCATGATCTCTTATGATCTTCAAGAGTGCTAGAATTATTCAAGCGTATTGCAACTGGCCGTGGTGTTGTGGTTTATTGCAAGCTTGTCTGCAGAAATTTTGTATGTGAGTTCAATGCTAGCGCAAAGCGCTTTTTCCATTCCTAAAACTTTATTGCTATGACTGGACATACAACAAACAAACATAAATTTATAGATTAAAACTAGTTTTTAAGTGTGTGCCTAGTAAGGTAGATTTCAAGTTCATGCAATGTTACATTATGTCACAAAAAGTGTAGCGTACCGAACATTTTGTAATCAAGTCTCTCTCATCGCGTTAGTCACCCCATCCGTCTCCGAGATAAGAACTCTATACAGTATTGTACGTAATGTTATGTCACATATGTAATGTCACATTTCATTGCAGATCATAACTACTAAATAGGTATTTGTTAGTTTGTCAGCGTAGGTGACAAACTAGAACTATGAGTGTTTTTGCAATGTAATAACCTGTTTTTAGGTGGGTTTTCGAACGGGATCAGATTAATTGGTGTTTAAATAAAAAATTGATTTCAAGTATCAGTGAATTGACATATGAACTTGGTACCAAAACGCATTAAGCTCGTATCTCAAGGTATTACTGTGCATATATATATAGCGAAGCTTACACCTCAGCCTGCGGACCTCTGCATCAAATTTCATTTACAGCATGTCAGCAAACAGAGTGCATGTTAATAATGAACACATGAAGGCTTACATAAAGGCTTCTAATATTTAAAAAAATTCATGAATATGATCAGTTTGTTCTGACATATGATTTATTAGCTCTTCCATTAGACATAATTATTGATAAAACTGATCACTTCCTGTGTAGATACACGCTAATCACAATATTGATCGGTAAATCAACCTTCGGAAGGCCTATGAGAACAAGGCTTTCAGAAACAGTAGAATAAATTAAGGTGCATCAGCAGAGTACCAACGAATATCTCTTGGCAGTGACATTGTTATTTAAATTAACAAATCTAAATTTAACAAAATAGAACGGAATAGTATTATACCTACTGTCTGTTGAAGCTGGAGTTGAACTATCAAATTATATGAGGCATCACAAGCAAATTCCTTGCAATAAAAATAAACAAGTGTGAAGATATGTTATCGATTTACAATCAAAATAGTGATGAATCACAATAAGCATTTATTAACACATGTTAACATTGTTAACATTAACTTGTTAATGTTCATTAACACTTGCTATCACGAATCAGGACTTGCAGACACACGCTAATGATTTGACACCTGCCACTAGATGTCAGGTGTTACCACCGGTACTGAAATCACGAGGTTGAGGTTTAGCAAAGAGTCTTTTGCAGTATTCATAGGAGCTGATCATGATGGCGCAAGCAGGAGCAACCTTGAGTACTCGTGGTCCAAAACCTACACAAGGCAAAGAAAGATAGACTGAGCTCACAAACATCTATAATGTACAAGTGAATAGTTATACCAATAGGCGCTATTAATAGGGATCAGGGTATTAATAAGAACTATGAGAGATTAGACTTCCGACTACATGTATATAAACTGTAAAGTATGGGAGACGAGGATTATAAAGCATATGGACTACGTACTATATGGACTACAAAACAAAAGATAATAGCTACCTGATTCAAAAGGATTACACTATAGGAAAATTGAGAAGGTACGCCTACCTGAAAAAAGGGCTGCTACCCCTTGTTGCTTGTATAAAGAGGACATCATAGAATATGTAGAAGGAGCACTCTTCAAGTCTGCAATAGTTTTGGGACATCATAACCTTGAGCGCAACAACTGCCATACCATGTGACAAAAAGACTTGATTGGCATACAAAACATTAAACATCCACTAGCAATACTTTCTATTGACCTATATTCTGTTAAACATTCACTAGCAATACTTTGTATTGACCTATACTCTGTTAAACATACACTAGCAGTACTTTGTAGTGACCTATATTCTGTTAAACGTACACTAGCAATACTTTGTATTGACCTATACTCTGTTGAACATGCACTAACAATATTTTGTATTGACCTATATTTGGTTAAACATGCACTAGCAATACTTTGTATTGACCTATACTCCGTTAAACATGCACTAGCGATATTTTGCATTGACCTATATTCGGTTAAACATAAACTAGCAATGTTTTGTAGTGACCTTTGGTTATCACCCTTTCTTCTAGCCTCTTTTATACAGATGTAAAGTCCTTCATCCCTTTTATTGTCTAGTTGTGTGCTATGTAAAAAGTGCTTCCATTTCCAAATATAAGGCACAAAGTTTAAATATGTCAAACTAATCTGAAGAAACAAACCACACAAAAAAACTGAGTGCACCTAATCAGATGACAACTGATGTTTCCAGCACCTAAGCAGATGACAAAGTGTTGTTTCCAGCACCTAAGCAGATGACAACTGATGTTTCCAGCACCTAAGCAAATGACAACTGATGTTTCCAGCACCTAAACAGATGACAATTGATGTTTCCAGCACCTAATCAGATGACAACTGATGTGTCCAGCACCTAAGCAGATGACAACTGATGTTTCCAGCACCTAAGCAGATGACAACTGTTGTTTCCAGCACCTAATCAGATGACAACTGATGTTTCCAGCACCTAATCAGATGACAACTGATGTTTCCAGCACCTAATCAGACGACAACTGATGTTTCCAGCACCTAAACAGACGACAACTGATGTTTCCAGCACCTAATCAGATGACAACTGATGTTTCCAGCACTTAAGCAGATGACAACTGATGTTTCCAGCACCTAAGCAGATGACAACTGATGTTTCCAGCACCTAAGCAGATGACAACTGTTGTTTCCAGCACCTAAGCAGATGACAAAGTGTTGTTTCCAGCACCTAATCAGATGACAACTGATGTTTCCAGCACCTAATCAGATGACAACTGATATTTCTAGCACCTCATCAGATGACAACTGATGTTTCCAGCACCTAAGCAGATGACAATTGATGTTTCCAGCACCTAATCAGATGACAATTGATGTTTCCAGCACCTCATCAGATGACAACTGATGTTTCCAGCACCTAAGCAGATGACAACTGATGTTTCCAGCACCTAATCAGATGACAACTGATGTTTCCAGCACTTAAGCAGATGACAACTGATGTTTCCAGCAACTAAGCGGATGACAACTGATGTTTCCAGCACCTAAACAGATGACAACTGATGTTTCCAGCACCTAAGCAGATGACAATTGATGTTTCCAGCACCTAATCAGATAACAACTGATGTTTCCAGCAACTAATCAGATGACAACTGATGTTTCCAGCACCTAATCAGATGACAACTGATGTTTCCAGCACTTAAGCAGATGACAACTGATGTTTCCAGCAACTAAGCGGATGACAACTGATGTTTCCAGCACCTAAACAGATGACAACTGATGTTTCCAGCACCTAAACAGATGACAACTGATGTTTCCAGCACCTAAATAGATGACAACTGATGTTTCCAGCACCTAAGCAGATGACAATTGATGTTTCCAGCACCTAAGCAGATGACAACTGATGTTTCCAGCACCTAAGCAGATGACAACTGTTGTTTCCAGCACCTAAGCAGATGACAACTGTTGTTTCCAGCACCTAATCAGACGACAACTGATGTTTCCAGCACCCAATCAGATGACAACTGATGTTTCCAGCACTTAAGCAGATGACAACTGATGTTTCCAGCACCTAAGCAGATGACAATTGATGTTTCCAGCACCTAAGCAGATGACAACTGTTGTTTCCAGCACCTAAGCAGATGACAAAGTGTTGTTTCCAGTACCTAATCAGATGACAACTGATGTTTCCAGCACCTAAGCAGATGACAACTGATGTTTCTAGCACCTCATCAGATGACAACTGATGTTTCCAGCACCTAAGCAGATGACAATTGATGTTTCCAGCACCTAATCAGATGACAATTGATGTTTCCAGCACCTCATCAGATGACAACTGATGTTTCCAGTTCCTAATCAGATGACAACTGATGTTTCCAGCACCTAAACAGATGACAACTGATGTTTCCAGCAACTAAGCGGATGACAACTGATGTTTCCAGCACCTAAACAGATGACAACTGATGTTTCCAGCACCTAAACAGATGACAACTGATGTTTCCAGCACCTAAACAGATGACAACTGATGTTTCCAGCACCTAAGCAAATGACAATTGATGTTTCCAGCACCTAAACAGATGACAACTGATGTTTCCAGCACCTAAGCAGATGACAACTGTTGTTTCCAGCACCTAAGCAGATGACAACTGTTGTTTCCAGCACCTAATCAGATGACAATTGATGTTTCCAGCACCTAAATAGATGACAACTGATGTTTCCAGCACCTAAGCAGATGACAATTGATGTTTCCAGCACCTAAGCAGATGACAATTGATGTTTCCAGCACCTAAGCAGATGACAACTGATGTTTCCAGCACCTAAGCAGATGACAACTGTTGTTTCCAGCACCTAAGCAGATGACAACTGTTGTTTCCAGCACCTAATCAGACGACAACTGATGTTTCCAGCACCCAATCAGATGACAACTGATGTTTCCAGCACTTAAGCAGATGACAACTGATGTTTCCAGCACCTAAGCAGATGACAATTGATGTTTCCAGCACCTAAGCAGATGACAACTGTTGTTTCCAGCACCTAAGCAGATGACAAAGTGTTGTTTCCAGCACCTAATCAGATGACAACTGATGTTTCCAGCACCTAATCAGATGACAACTGATGTTTCTAGCACCTCATCAGATGACAACTGATGTTTCCAGCACCTAAGCAGATGACAATTGATGTTTCCAGCACCTAATCAGATGACAATTGATGTTTCCAGCACCTCATCAGATGACAACTGATGTTTCCAGTTCCTAATCAGATGACAACTGATGTTTCCAGCACTTAAGCAGATGACAACTGATGTTTCCAGCAACTAAGCGGATGACAACTGATGTTTCCAGCACCTAAACAGATGACAACTGATGTTTCCAGCACCTAAACAGATGACAACTGATGTTTCCAGCACCTAAACAGATGACAACTGATGTTTCCAGCACCTAAGCAAATGACAATTGATGTTTCCAGCACCTAAACAGATGACAACTGATGTTTCCAGCACCTAAGCAGATGACAACTGTTGTTTCCAGCACCTAAGCAGATGACAACTGTTGTTTCCAGCACCTAATCAGATGACAATTGATGTTTCCAGCACCTAATCAGATGACAACTGATGTTTCCAGCAACTAATCAGATGACAACTGATGTTTCCAGCACCTAAGCAGATGACAATTGATGTTTCCAGCACCTAATCAGATGACAACTGATGTTTCCAGCACCTAAGCAGATGACAACTGATGTTTCCAGCACCTAATCAGATGACAACTGATGTTTCCAGCACTTAAGCAGATGACAACTGATGTTTCCAGCAACTAAGCGGATGACAACTGATGTTTCCAGCACCTAAACAGATGACAACTGATGTTTCCAGCACCTAAGCAGATGACAACTGATGTTTCCAGCACCTAAGCAGATGACAATTGATGTTTCCAGCACCTAATCAGATGACAACTGATGTTTCTAGCACCTCATCAGATGACAACTGATGTTTCCAGCACCTAAGCAGATGACAATTGATGTTTCCAGCACCTAATCAGATGACAATTGATGTTTCCAGCACCTAAGCAGATGACAACTGATGTTTCCAGCACCTAAGCAGATGACAATTGATGTTTCCAGCAACTAATCAGATGACAACTGATGTTTCCAGCACCTAATCAGATGACAACTGATGTTTCCAGCACCTAAGCAGATGACAATTGATGTTTCCAGCACCTAATCAGATGACTACTGATGTTTCCAGCACCTAAGCAGATGACAACTGATGTTTCCAGCACCTAATCAGATGACAACTGATGTTTCCAGCACCTAAGCAGACGACAACTGATGTTTCCAGCAACTAAGCGGATGACAACTGATGTTTCCAGCACCTAAACAGATGACAACTGATGTTTCCAGCGCCTAAACAGATGACAACTGATGTTTCCAGCACCTAATCAGATGACAACTGTTGTTTCCAGCACTTAAGCAGATGACAACTGATGTTTCCAGCACCTAAACAGATGACAACTGATGTTTCCAGCACCTAAGCAGATGACAACTGATGTTTCCAGCACCTAAGCAGATGACAACTGATGTTTCCAGCACCTAAACAGATGACAACTGATGTTTCCAACACCTAATCAGATGACAACTGATGTTTCCAGCACCTAATCAGATGACAACTGATGTTTCCAGCACCTAATCAGATGACAAATGTTGTTTCCAGCACCTACTCAGATGACAATTGATGTTTCCAGCAATCAGTAAAATGGATTGACAACCAAACCCGTGCCTCTCTGCTACCATCCTCGACATCGCATAGTAAATTTAATGTGCTACTTGATAAGGTATGACTAACAGTTAGCAAAACAAGTTCAAGAGATGAAATGATAAAACATCGGGTGAGACTCTAGCAAAGAACTTTCCTAAGGTTAAGAGTGATGCAAGTGTGCCTCTTTGTAATCATTTAAATCTATTGCTAAGTTTTTTAGAGCGATAGTGTAGTGACACCTGGGTCCGCCAGTACTGAAGCGCTATGCTGGGCTGACAAGCAGATCATGTTCCCATAGGGCGTTAAAGTCGGGCGATGGTTGGTTGTAAAACCCTTTATGTCAAGATTGTATCTTTAAGAGGTCAAGGACATTGACTTGTGCTGCTTCAAAGTTTTAATAAAATTATTGTTGGCTAGTAATTTAGAAATCTTTACATACAGATCTTAATTTTTCTGCCTTTTGCTATATAAGATTCTGTAAGCATCATGCTCAATCAGGTAGTCGAGAAATGTTTCCATACAACCTTCTTTTCTGCCATTTTCAGTTTCAAATAAAAACAGAAAGGTTAGAGCATTTCAACAACAACAAAATTTTGCTTTTGAAGCAACAGAAAAACAAGACATATACGCATGCACAAGTGCAACGCCATTGGTCGCTAAGGCCGTTTCTATGGCACAAAGATGGTGCATTGCACGGGTATTTCGCTTCGAAACAGTGACACTGAACCACAACAGAATGAGAGTGACACGGCTGTTGTCATGATGATATTGCAGCGCCATAGGGGGGTATGTCGCTACGCTATCGCTGTATAGAAACTTAGCAAATGAACTGGAAACTATAAGAAGTTTGCAAAAATATATTGGGTGTGTGCATAAATATATTGAATCAGGTTCATTCTATTTTGTCTAAAATCAGTAAAATGTTGAGGAAAATTTGATTGCAAAGGAATGTTTAATTGCCAGTCTGAAGTTCACGCAATAGAGTTGACAAAGAGGGCTAATATATTAAAAAAAGACGCATGAGTTTACGGCTTTATGGAAGGGTGGTGACACAAAGACGCACGGGTCTAAGGCTTTATGGAAGGGTGGGTGACACAAAGACGCACGGGTCTAAGGCTTTATGGAAGGGTGGGTGACACAAAGACGCATGGGTCTAAGGCTTTATGGAAGGGTGGGTGGCACAAAGACGCACGGGTCTAAGGCTTTATGGAATTATGGGTGACACAAAGACGCATGGGTCTAAGGCTTTATGGAAGAGTGGGTGACACAAAGACGCACGGGTCTAGGGCTTTATGGAATGATGGGTGACACAAAGACGCACGGGTCTAAGGCTTTATGGAAGGGTGGGTGACACAAAGACGCACGGGTCTAAGGCTTTATGGAATGATGGGTGACACAAAGACGCATGGGTCTAAGGCTTTATGGAAGGGTGGGTGACACAAAGCAATGCTAGCACCAAACCTGCAATGACAGTTTCCCCAGCAGCGGAGTGGCAGTGCAACCATGAGCAAACAAGCTAAATTATTTTGCAAATATTTCTTACAATTTCATTTCAAGAAACCGTTATACAAACCTATTTTAGAGCCAAGCTCAATCTGTCTGTGGGTCTTGATGACATCAAATGGAAGAGTGACAGTGGCACATATCTGCAATAAACCAGTGTGGTGAGCACAAACCATTGAATCTTCCCTCATTCATGTCTATTGGCAAAAATAATGAAACTGCTTGGCAAAAGTTCCGTCAACTGTAATTTAACTAATTTCCATAATTATACAGTGAAAGCTCTTCATATGGATTTGATATGTTCCAGGAACTGCTTTGCAAGTTAATTCTGATGCAAGTCCTATCAGGTTTATCTGTAGTACTTGCATGTAGTAAGGAGACTTACATGTAGTACTTACATGTAGTAAGGAGTTAACATATGAGAAGCTACTTAGCTACATGTGAAATTATGCATAGCAATAGAACAAAGCATATCAAAAAGAGGTAAAGAAGAAATTAAAAAAGGAATATTATCTAAAACAGATTTTGGTCATTTTACTTTGGAAAGAGGCGAATGGAGGTGGAGAGAGGGATAGGCAGCCCAACGCGCACTATGTTAGATTAAATATATTTTATATTCAATTAGTTTATTTTTTCAACTTGCTACTTTTTATGTTTCTTTTTTAATTCTCATCTTCATCTCTTCAACTCTAATTACTAACCCGCAATAATTCCATAAAGCTTTGCATTTCATATGTTAAAAATTAGTTTGAGTTAGAATCAATTACTCGCTTGAATTTTGCAGAATATGCTAGAAAACCCACACGTATAAACGAACCGAGTAGAGGATCCACTCTGCAAGTGGTTGTTCTAAAAACTGTTTGTATGTAAAGCTGGTGCTATGCTTGTCACATTAGTCATGACTTCACAATGTCCAAGCCAATAAAAATCATTACTTTACAATGTCCAATAAAAAACGAACTGACAGGTAGCGAAACAGCCGAGACTGATAAACCAGAGATCGCTAGTTCTATACCGCGTCTGGCAGAATGAGATAAAAGACCATCAGGAAAACATTAAGAATGATTGGATTGATATGTTGCCTTGCTAAAACACATGACCTTGCTCTCTCTCTCTCTCTCTCTCTCTCTCTACAGCGATAGAGGAGGACCTGTGTTCAATTGCTAAACAATACTGCTCTTGGTCTCTTCTTCTCTACAACAGCGTGCAACTTTGAGCAGCCTGTAGGAGCTCTTGTCATCATTCAACTAGAGTTTACACTTGCGTGCGTTTAAATTGAAATTTGCATTTCAACTGCTAATGTTCCTATAGGTCAACAGTTCGCACAGCGTAGAAAGGCTATGAAAACGAGCTTACCGAGCCACTGACAGCACCGAACAGGAAGCTTTGCCATGTTGGAACAAAACTTGTTGATGAGCGAGACATGGATGCACTTTTCATGGATTCATATAATGTGAAATAAAGAGCTGCAACAGCGAGCATATTAATAAAATAACAACAATAGTAATAATAGTAATAATAGTAATACATAATAATCACTAAAACCTGCAAGCATAACTGCTAATCTTTTGTAACTAAATCCAGTAAAGAAACTGTGAGGTAGAAAGACTCTTTAGTAAAGGTGCTAGTATAGTTAGTGATAGAAAGGATAATGATTGACACAACACTGTTATACTGTTATACTGTTATACTGTTATACTGTTATACTGTTATACTGTTATACTGGTCTGTTATACAAACGCTCATTATATAAATAGAAAGACAATAGTTCTGTACCAGAAAAAGGAACATCCCTCCACATGAGAGCTGACCATCCTGTCCACAACGAGCGTATGCCACTCAATTTTATCGATGCCCGGATCGCCTCTGTGGTTTCTCTGCAATAATATGGATGCAGGTAATATTATGCCAGGCTACCTAGCATGCTCCATAGCAAACAAATCTAGTCTCTGTAGCTTGTTCTATAGCGAGTAATGCTAACTCACATAGCACACACTATAACAAGTCATTATAGTTTACGTAGTATGCACTATAGCAAGTCATTCTAGTCTACGTAGTATGCACTATAGAAAGTCATTCTAGTCTACGTAGTATGCACTATAGCAAGTCATTCTAGTCTACGTAGTATGCAATATAGTAAATTATTTTAGCCTATGTAGCATGCAATTCATTAAGTCATTCTGTAACACAACACAACACATCAGCCCCTGAGATTCTAAGAGTAGATTATAGCAGCCCATTTTACAGATGTCATGTTTTGAGCGAACGTTTCATATACAATTCAACAATATTAAAAAAGCTTAATCTTTGCTGAAACATTTACCAAATATTAACATGAGTAGACGATCGCAGTTTCCATGCTTTACATAGGTTTGGAGTTGCTTCCCCTCCGAATCATAGCGACAGTAAAATCTGTATGCATTCGATGCCACTTCACTTTGCTAAATTTGGGCGAATTCGCTGTGAAAAAGGAAGTCTACTTTAACAAGCACTGCGAATCTTGGAACGATCTATACGCTCTGGAAAAATCTGAATTATTAAAACCCTAAGGCGCAAATTCCTCGGCAGTGGGCAACTCCAAACTTATTCGAAGCATGGAAACACAGCTCATATCAGAGTTTACCATGTCTTGGCCGTAAAACAATTCTAATAACTGGGAGGATAACGTCTACAGATAAATGTGAAATTGATTAGAAAATAAAACAGAGAGGTGGCGTTTCCAAATGTGAATATAATGGTGAGCTTTGAAAGCCAGCTTGTTTTGTAAAAAGGTGTTTAACAAAAGTAAGCAACTGACAGAATACTCTACAGCATACCTTAGCAAAACTGCACGTAACTGAGTCGTAACATTGTGTATCGTATCATGTAACTGAGCCGTAACATTGTGTATCGTATATAACTGAGCCGTAACATTGTGTATCGTATCATGTAACTGAGCCGTAACATTGTGTATCGTATCATATAACTGAGCCGTAACATTGTGTAACGTATCATATAACTGAGCCGTAACATTGCGTATCGTATCATGTAACTGAGCTGTAACATTGTGTATCGTATCATATAACTGAGCCGTAACATTGTGTATCGTATCATGTAACTGAGCCGTAACATTGTGTATCATATCATGTAACTGAGCTGTAACATTGTGTTTCGTATCATATAACTGAGCTGTAACATTGTGTATCGTATCATATAACTGAGCCGTAACATTGTGTATCGTATCATATAACTGAGCCGTAACATTGTGTATCGTATCATGTAACTGAGCCGTAACATTGTGTATCGTATCATATAACTGAGCCGTAACATTGTGTAACGTATCATATAACTGAGCCGTAACATTGCGTATCGTATCATATAACTGAGCCGTAACATTGTGTATCGTATCATATAACTGAGCCGTAACATTATGTATCGTATCATGTAACTGAGCCGTAACATTGTGTATCATATCATGTAACTGAGCTGTAACATTGTGTTTCGTATCATATAACTGAGCTGTAACATTGTGTATCGTATCATATAACTGAGCCGTAACATTGTGTATCGTATCATATAACTGAGCCGTAACATTGTGTATCGTATCATGTAACTGAGCCGTAACATTGTGTATCGTATCATATAACTGAGCCGTAACATTGTGTATCATATCATATAACTGAGCCGTAACATTGTGTATCGTATCATATAACTGAGCCGTAACATTGTGTATCGTATCATGTAACTGAGCTGTAACATTGTGTATCGTATCATGTAACTGAGCCGTAACATTGTGTATCATATCATGTAACTGAGCTGTAACATTGTGTTTCGTATCATATAACTGAGCTGTAACATTGTGTATCGTATCATATAACTGAGCCGTAACATTGTGTATCGTATCATATAACTGAGCCATAACATTGTGTATCGTATCATATAACTGAGCCGTAACATTGTGTATCGTATCATGTAACTGAGCCGTAACATTGTGTATCGTATCATATAACTGAGCCGTAACATTGTGTATCGTATCATGTAACTGAGCTGTAACATTGTGTATCGTATCATATAACTGAGCCGTAACATTGTGTATCGTATCATATAACTGAGCCGTAACATTGTGTATCGTATCATGTAACTGAGCCGTAACATTGTGTATCGTATCATATAACTGAGCAGTGACATTGTGTATCGTATCATATAACTGAGCCGTAACACTGTGTATCGTAACATATAACTGAGCCGTAACATTGTGTATCATATCATATAACTGAGCCGTAAAATTGTGTATCGTATCATGTAACTGAGTCGTAACATTGTGTATCGTATCATATAACTGAGCCGTAACATTGTGTATCGTATCATATAACTGAGCCGTAACATTGTGTATCGTATCATGTAACTGAGCTGTAACATTGTGTATCGTATCATATAACTGAGCCGTAACATTGTGTATCGTATCATATAACTGAGCCGTAACATTGTGTATCGTATCATGTAACTGAGCCGTAACATTGTGTATCGTATCATGTAACTGAGCCGTAACATTGTGTATCGTATCATATAACTGAGCAGTGACATTGTGTATCGTATCATATAACTGAGCCGTAACACTGTGTATCGTAACATATAACTGAGCCGTAACATTGTGTATCATATCATATAACTGAGCTGTAACATTGTGTATCGTATCATATAACTGAGTCGTAACATTGTGTATCGTATCATGAAGCAAAAATGGTTTTCATAACTCGAACAAAACAAATTTGAATACCTAAAGCTCTGCTGCAGCTTTTCAAAAATGTTATAGTAAAACTAGTAGGTCTCTGAGAACTCACATAAGGATCATCATGCTCCGATGCAGCATTAAGCAAAAATGACATACTTACTTGTATGTCATTTTTTCTGATTGTATCTTTGTGCGGATAAGTTCCAGAGGTGATATGACAGTGATGGCCACCGCTGCAACATGATTATGAACTTTATAACAAATTTTGACAATTGAAAAGTGAAATATGAATCCTAGGAATTAACAAACTAGCAATTAGAGGGCAGTAATATTTATTTATAGGCAGCACATGGGCAACAACAATCAAATGTTAGAAATGGAATCACTAGCGCAAAATGCTTTATAATTACTAAAACTGTGGATGGCTATTTTTCTATACAAGCATACTGGTTAATATATTGAACACATTCTGTTCTAATTCCTTCACTTTCTGTTCCGCTTGAAATTCATTATAATAGTCAACTTCACGACTTGACCTAAGAGGAACTAGCTAAAGATGAGAATTTGAAATAGCAAAAATTTTCATAAAGACAAAAAACTGGTGTAATGAGAAGAAAACAGTGGCATATAAAAAGTAAGAAATTAAGAGTTGCTACTCAAGGAAGTACTCACATACTGCTTCACACAAATGATACGATTGCCCAATTATACTATTGACCAGTTACATGACTGTCCTATTAACGCTCAGCTACAATGTATATAGCTAGGCTACATAGTCAGGCTACATAGCTAGGCTACATAGCCAGGCTACATAGCTATGCTACATATCCAGGCTACATAGCTAGGCTACATAATTGGGCTACATAGCCAGGCTACATAGCTAGGCTACATAACCAGGCTACATAGCTAGGCTACATAGTTAGGCTACATAGCTAGGCTACATAACCAGGCATAGCCGTCGGCAACGCTTTATCAATGCGTCATTTCAACAACCAAAATTTTGGTTTACGTAAGAGTCAGATAAAACCAGCCGATCAGTCATTTGTTGAAATAGTGGATTATAACATCCTTAATTCAGATGTTAAACTGTTGTCATGCTATTTGCCTGTCTTGATATATCGCAGCTAACAGATTTATTATCAGAATTTTATTCAACAAACTTTACAATGCATGTTATAAATTTGTACACCAATGTGATTGTTAATAAAGGTTCAATTGTATTTCCTTAGGAACTACTAAACACTGGTCAGGCAACCTAATTCGGCAAAAAGCCTGAACGAATTTTGTTAGCAAGCTAAGAGAAGTTGTCTGACCACCGCCCATCTGTTTTTGAAGAGATCACAACTCCAAATTTGCTATGGATTTTAAACAAAATTGAAAATATAACTGTTTTACACACGAGAATTGCTGAACTGAGAAAAACCAATCGTCGTGTCTCTTGTGACAGCATTTCAGCATCTTTGTTAATTTGACGTACGTAATAAGCACACCAACTGCCAAATTTGAACTCGGACGAAGATTTTGTTGAATTCGTATGGCGAAATAAGATTCGCATGGTGAGATGAAAAAAATCATCATATTCCACTTCGTAAGGTAAAACAATCGTATATCAGGGTGATTGTATTATGAGGGTGCACTGTATACTGACACTGTGGTACAGGGGTTGGGCAGATCAGCATTGAACAGCACTCAATCAAAAGCTAGAAAGAGCCTTCTTACCCCTTGCCGAAGCACCCGACAAGGCAGGTATATATTTGGAATTATCCATCCCATCGACATAACCCAAACGCTTCTTCACTTGATCATAGGTGGTGAAGTATACGATTGTATTCGGTACTGCCATTATTCTATAAGATAATAAAACTGATGAAAAGATATCCACAAATTTATCCCAACTAAATGATGAAGAGTCAAAGACCGTGCGAAAAGCGTTAGCATGATAGGCCTCTTTGCAATGACCATGTATAATGCAAAAATAGATTTATCATGAAATTTGATAAAAATGGTAGCTAATGGTATAAAACAAGTATAAGTTAACTAACTTACAATGTTGGATATAAACCACTCCATAAAGAAGTTACACCTTCCACCTTGGGTATCTTTATTAATGCATCCTAAAATGAAAAGGTTTGGCTCACTGCCGTAAGCAAATCAATGAAACAAAAATAGCAGTATATGACTGCGGAGAATAATCAGTCACAAGTCATATCAGAGACTTAACACAGATGTTGTCTCATAACACAAACATGTTTATGCCTGCAGGAGCTTGTCAAATCAGACAAAGAAGCGATCGATCATGGTTAGACGCTCTTCCTATCAACTTTCATCAACAAATAATCTTGGTGCTATTGGACTGCTCCGACCGACCCCGATAAACTATACTGTTCCTTTTAAGACAATTAAATATTGCAAACATTATATGCCCTATATACACATACTGAAACCATAACAATACTCATTTCACATCATACTCCCCGTTTAGTACAGATATCTAATACAAGCAGCTATATTACTGAGAGATGGTAACTTACCAGCATACCGTTCAACTGTTCATTTGGCAGTTGTCTCCACAATTTAGCTTGAGATCCTACTGAAGGTCCGCCATTGAGGCAGGTACATACATGATCCATTAATCCATTGCAATATAAGAAGCATTCACCTTTCACAAATCCCTTGGTTTGTGCTTGAAGTCGAATTTTTACGACATCCAATGGTGTAACTAGAAGTTATTAGTACAAGTTTAGACTGACTGGCAACTGTTCACCATAGGGAGGGCAGTATACGCTATGTAAGTGAAACATCTCCATACAGTAACTCAATATCTAATAGATTACCGACAGATTACCGTATCCTGCTGCTCCCAGGTATTCTAACAGCTAACTCATTCACTATGGAATTGTTTGCTTGCTCTAACGGAATTAATTCTCACCGAAAGATTTTTGCTGGCATACACTCAAACTTTTGGTAAGAGCTAGAGTTTCTGTCATAGAGCCTTTATCTAAAGGTTTCTGGAATCAGCAGAAAGTTCTGCACAAGCATCACTACATTTGACAAACAAAATCCATTTTTAATTTTTTTTTTAATTTTGTGAATTTGGCTGCAAAACTAAAACGTTATCGTTTTTTCAATTTGGCCAAAACACAGACCCCCATTCTCTAATAGAAAACTATGGTTATCAGAAAAACCTGAGGCTCAATTTTGAAGAATTTCACCGGCAGAAATGTGTTTAGGCAGTTTACAGTTTTTCTTTTCATCCAAAACTAACGGGTTCATATTTTTGGCAAAGTGATAACCCAACATCCTAAATTTGTCGCGCTAAAATTTTGGGTGAACCTGTTATCTTTGTGATCTGTGATCAATGTTTATGTATAGATAATAAGGTGAACCATTACAAAAACTTTCCGCAGTGAAAGAGTAAAGAACGAAAATTAGGTAAACGTAATAAGAATATTCAAAAAACAAAAAAATGGGTAACAAATCTCATAGCATCTCATAGATGAATGAAAGAATACATGTAAACGATGCTTTACTTACTAAAAATAGATGTTAGCAGGGCTCCGGAGCATGACGCTATCATCTGTTGAAAAATTTCACTCATCATTTTTTGAGCAGGATCGATGACCTTCATAACAAATATAAACACTGAAACAGTTGTGTCCATTTACAAACTCATTTCATGCAACAAGAACTTGGAGTTTATATGAAATGCTTGGATGAGAACAATAAATGGTGAGAGATCAACAATGGCACACGTGACTGGAATGTACCAACACAAAATAGACCCATATCCATATGTCTCTTTTTTGAGTGCCTAACCGGCTGCTTTAAATATAGAATGAATACAACAAGCCTTCTCATTACCAATGCGGATGCTAAAAAAGGCTGCCCACTGTCAGTAGGCAGCTGCCTTTATGTGCCTTCCGGACACATAAAGGCAATGAAAATGCCCTAACCAAATTTATGTAGGTCCATATGTGGGGCACAATTGACTTACTCTGCTTTATTGACTGCTGATAGGACCCATGGCAGCACATGCACAATGGATCTCACAACGATCTCAAACTATAGCTACCGCACCCAACTGAATTTGTATAGCATCTAAAACCATTATTTAATGCCTGCCTCTATTCCATTGGAAATGTAGATATTTCACATATGTATTGAGTTTTCAGCAAAGACTATGTTAGCTAACATACCATTGATGATCGCATGCTACGTATTAGACAAGTGGACATTTCACATAGCTATTGCTGTTTTAGCAGAGACCATATTAGCTGGCAAGTTGTCAATGATTGTATGTTATGTATTGAACAAGCGGATATTTTTAATATCTATCTGGGTTTTACCAAGGACTATGTTAGCTGGCATAATCGTGTGCATTTATGTGCAGTCTACTCGGTGATTGTTTAATAGTCTTATATATAACGAGAAATTTAATTGATTTCAAGGACAAAGTTCGTTTGTAAAGAAAACACATGCTGGTTAATACCAATTATATAGAACACATGAATTTTCAATATTACACCGCAGCTGCGCCGATCTCTTTACGCATTATTAGACATTTGAATCATTGCCGAGATTTAGTTCATGTTTACCAGCATTTTGAATGAATGTGCTATACATGTTATAATAATGTATTTAATGTAGGTGTTATATATATATTATTGAATGTATGTTCTATATATGTACTATACATATAATATTATATATAATATAACATATATTATGCATGTATTATATATATTGTGATATCTTATTGAACGTATGTGCTATATATATTATAACAACCTATTGAATGAATGTGTTACATGAATTATGATATCCTATTGAATTTAAGTTTTATATTATAACATTCTTATTAATGTATGTGTTACATATATTATAACAACCGATTGAATGTATGTATTATATATCATAACAACCTAATGCATATGCCTTACACAATTATATATTAGAATATCTCATTGAATGTAGTTGTTATATATATTATAACAACCTAGTGAATGTATGTGTTGCATAATTATAGCATTTTATTTAATGTATGTGTTATACATGTTTATATTCACAACCTATCGAATGTGTTGTGTATATCATAACATTCTATTGAATGTATGTTATATCTATGATAACTATTTATTGACTTCAAGTGCTATATATGTTATGACATTCTATTGAATGTACGTGTTATATCTATGATAACTATGTATTGACTTCAGGTGCTATATATATTATATTATAGCATTCTATTGAATGTATGTTTATATCTATGATAACTATCTATTGACTTCAGGTGCTATATATAATTATTATGACATTCTATTGAATGTATAATATATTCTATATCTATGATAACTATGTATTGACTTCAGGTGCTATATATATTATATTATAACATTCTATTGAATATATGTATTATATCTACTAGAAATTCCACTGTCATACAGCCCACGACCAAAGTGATATTGGAAAAAATAAAGGGTACTGATGGTTGAGAAATGCAATATTAGCAGTCAAATAGGATAACTGCAATGGTAGCTGTAATGTACTGGGTGTTATTATATACAACAAATAGCAATAATGAAAGGAAAAGATTATATGTTTATATCTCTCCTCCTGCAAAAAAAGAAATGCAATATTGGCCAATATTAGAAGTAAAATGCACTGACATTATTAGAATAACCAATATTATTTATATAGTAATAATAAAAAACCAATGCACAATTTTATTTACATTTCAAAACGGCATAGCTAACAATATCACGAAGTTGAGATATTTATATAGATTTTTAGAAAATCTGTACTACGTAGTCATTGTCCTGTAGTCATCCAAACTTATAATTAATTATTGCAATAATCTCATTAGAACCGTTAAAAAAAATATCATCGTCATGCCTTTACTTACACTGCGTTAGATTTTTAGAAAGTCTGTACTGCGTAGTCATTGTTCTGTAGTCATCCAAACTTATAATTAATTATTGTAATAATCTCATAGGAAACGTTAAAAAATATCATCGTCATTTGCTTTACTTATACTGCGTTGGACATCAGTTAGAATGGGAAAGTATTCAAATGTGTACGCAAATGAAAATGAAAAAATTGAAATCGGCAAAAATGAAACGATTTCTGTAATCCTGTGTTAATTGCCAAAACCTTCGGCAATTCGACAATGCTATAGACTGGTGAAACGTACACGTTAATTTTTCGTGAAATGCGCAAGACTTCATCGTTCTATTATCTGTCCCTCGGCGTTTCAATTTTCGGTCTTAACTTTTATTAAACCACGCTTTTCAAGTGTCTTGTGGCGATTTTCGTTGAATTTAATCTGTCTATTTGTGTATAATCCGATCAGATGGGTAAGTTTTAAGATAATACCGACGGTTTACAAAGACTTGGTAACCTATTTAAATAGGTTTAAATGTGCTTTGTATCGTTATTATACTTTAACGACTTTACATAACGATGCTTAAATTTGTTGATGAAATTTCTTGACGAGGGTTCGTCTCATTGTTGATGAATAATTTTCGTAAGTTGTGTGCACATGCATTTACCATAAAAACTCCCACACTTCACTCCGCTCGTTTGCTCGTGGGATGATAACTATCTATTGATTTCAAGTGCTATATATATTATATTATAACATTCTATTGAATGTACGTTTATATCTATGGTAACTATCTATTGACTTCAGGTGCTATATATATTATGACATTCTATTGAATGTACGTGTTATATCTATAATAACTATCTATTGACTTCAAGTGCTATATATATTATATTATAACATTCTATTGAATGTATGTGTTATATTGTCATGCAAGTGCCAAGTATTACTGGTACTTTGCCAACAAACATTATGCTTTTTAGCTAAAGCTTTATACAAGCTAATATTATATAGTACTGTCTCATTATAGCTATTAATAATGCTTGTAGCTTTTTACAAAGCTTTTCTATGACCAAACATATAAATACTTGGGTTTTCTGTTATCAAATCAGTTGTCTCTGGAGTGTGCAATAAACCATTTCTCTAATCTAATACTCTATTTAATTGCTTCTGTGCAGAAACATAACATATATATATATATATAATCTCCCTATAAGCAATCCCTCTTTACAGAGAAGGATTCCAAAGAGAGAAAGATACTTTATCAATATTTTATCTGACATCTTATCAATATCACCAGAAGCCTTTATTGAGCATCTTGGAATGAACATATCATCCAAACACTACCTCACATAAAAACTCAAATAATGCTGGTTCCTCAAAGTAAATTATTCAAAAGATTAGACAAAGTTGCAAAAATAAACCGTTATTGATAATCAGACTCAAATTGATTTGGTTTTGCACTAAATCAATTAGGGGAATGGACGAATAGATCAATGGACAAATCAAATCGACAAGCAGTTCACAGAAGTTTTGTCAAAGCCCAACAATTCAAGTTCAATCACATAAATTGGAATGTATATCGCAATCCATTAGGCGCTAACTTGGGAAAAGCATGGCAAAGCTGAAAAAATACTTTGTCAATAAAGTTCCATTATTAACAAATAAGTGTAACAGCATGGACAGCTCACTCACTGATCCATCAAAATCCCACACCATTAAAGTTTCATGGTGCCGCTCTCATGACTTGTCTAAACCAGCTAGACAGCCTCGAGTGATGTCTAAGCATATAACCGCGTCTAGCTCATTCAACAGATCAAAACCAAAAAATGTTTTCATAAATATTGAAAAAAAAACTCACACATCCATACCAACTTAAACCCAGATTCCATTGTAGAAAATCTAATCAACTGTATGGTTCATTAATAAGCCACAAAATTACAAGATGTAACTACATTACAATAAAGAACATCCAAAACTGCTGATTCGACTACAGAACTCCGAATCTGCACTTGAAATAGTCAACAACTGGAAAGATAAGACTTTTGGAAAGTCACAAGCGAGTCTTACTAACGCTCCCAACAAATGAGAACACAGCTATGTTAAGAGGTGTACCATCGAAAAGTGATGATGAGCATGTCATGAACTTTATTAAAAATTCACTTTCCTAATAGCAGTGCAGAAAGATTATATAAGAAGAATATGTAAGAAACATGGACTTATAAACATAGTCAAGTTCAAAGAAGAATATGTAAGAAACATGGACTTATAAACATAGTCAAGTTCATTGATGAAAGGCAACTTTGCACAGCTCTTGAACAATGTGGATTTTCATTAAACAATGTAAATGTCATCTGCCACTTTGAAAAATGATATCAATGAGTAATTTGGTGAATCGGATGAAATGCCTAAAGGTATAAACACACTAGGCGATATTTAGAGCGATATCGCTCTGCATGGCGCTAATCTGCGCTAGAATTCACCCAGCGTGCTCATCCAGAGCGATAACGCTAGACTTTCTCTGCACAACTTTATCGCTGGCGAGATGCATTTCGATTGGTTGGATTTTACCAGAATGCAATTTTATGGCGGGTAATTATTTCTTATCGATGTTCACCAACGTACAGCAGCGACAATTTGCTATTTTGTTAATATTGAAACATCTTCAGAACGAGCACTGAATTGTTCATAAATTTAATAATAGCACTCCCAGTCATGTGCACCTTAACAAACAAAAATTACAAAAAATCCAAGTTGAAAATCAACATTTGGAATCAATCGTTGCACAGGTTGACCATCTTGAGAACGGTAAATATTTAATACACAAGGCTTAAATATAAAAAACCACTACAAAATAAAATATGTATAAAAATAGTGAAAATTATTACAGTTAAAAATGCAATAATCGTTTTTCTTATGTCTCCTTGTAGTGTAGGCAGTGTACAATCCGTGAAAGTGAGATAGGTTTAATAACAAATGCGTAAGTTGTTTACGTTGTCGCCTCGACGGCCCCATATTGACTGACCTAAACTTATTAACAACTCCGAAGAAACTAATGATACGGAATTTTATTGGCAGTTTGTGGGCGTGCCCATTATATCGCTTGCTAGTGAATCGCTCAAGTGTGTTTATGCACACGCTAGCGATATCTCCCCCCTCCTCCTGACGCTCGCGATAAAATCGCCTAGTGTGTTGACACCTTAACAGCTAATCGTAATAATCTTTTGATGCCTCATCTAAACATATGTGGTATCACAAACAAATTTGATCATGTAAAACTGTTATTTGATACATATAGCCCCTTAGTTTTGGGAATAAGTGAAACGCTCGTGGACAATCCAAAACCTGACAAAAATTTTAAGCCCCCGGATACAAATGGCAAGGAGAGACTGGGTAAAGTAGGAGCTGATCTCTGTTATGTCAAATTTGTAGTTTTCCTAATCTAACGATTTGGTCCCAAATCAATTAGATGATAAGCGAGATCATCATGGAGATCAAACAGCCAATCTCAAAACATTTCATTGTTCCATTTTTCACATCATCTACCACTGCTTGGCAACAAAAGTTAATGACTATATCGAAAGATGTTCTAGCTTTTCGTCAGAAGTAGCTATTTTGGGGATTTCACTGTTGATCTTTCAGATAAAAAAACTAGTTTGAAGTGGACGGGTGATTTTAAGAGTTATGTTTTTCATTTTATCACAAGAAGGACCAGATTAAGTGAAACATTAAGCATTTTGATTGGCAACATATATATTAATAACCATCTTATATTGAGAACACATCAATATTGGATTTATACATTAGCGATCACTTCTTAATTTTTATAATTATAAAACTGGAGTTACATCACACAAATTTAGTCATGAATCTATCGTAATGGTAGCTGGACTTTTGGGCAACAGTCAATAGGGTGACAGACACTTAAGCGACACTTTCAGGTCGAAAGGCGACAACTTCAGACGGAAAGGCAACACAGTAGACAAATCGGCGACAATTCCAGAATGAAAAGCGAAAAATTGGTTTGCTGTTTGGTTGAAGGCTATGTAATGTACTGACAAACTATGAGATTCTGTCGTCGTGTGCAATCCTTACGTATATTTTAGAAACGTAGCCTTGACAGTGTTGTTTTTTTACAGACTTTTTTATAAATCGAAATAGTAACATGTATTTTTAAACGCCATTGGTGGGATTTCTCTGATTATGCTAGTCCAGAGATTTAACAAAATATTAAGGCTATTTTTATAAAAATGCATCTAGCTTATGCAATTAAAACATCTTTGTATCAGCATGTTTGTTCAAAATGGTTCAAAAAGTCACATTCTCGGTTGAATTGTTCACACTCTTGTCTCTGATTGTTGAAACTTTAGAGTTATCTCACCTCAAGAAAAAATAGTTTTATGGTTTAGATCGTTGAAATTTACAGTAGCCTGGGAGAGAAGTTTGCTCTTAGTGTGAGATGAAAAGACAATTCCCTATTATTGTGATTTCTCATTTACTTGTGGAAAGGATGATTTCCTTATCCTTGTTTTTTTTGCAATTATAATAATAATCCAATGTCATTATAATGCAGACTCAATAGGCTAAATTGCGATTCACACTGATCTATGTTTGTTGAGATTTTATTTGAGTATGAAGAATGAAGGCTTTTTCTGAAATAGATGTCTAAGATATATCCATATTTTACTAACTTCTGCAGCTTGTCGCAAGAAGACTAAACAGCATCACAGAAAGCTTATGGAGAAATGATCCATTCCAAAGCGTAGAAATCAACCAGTTCTGATGCCATGTCACCCTTAGAGTCACTTGAGATATTTGACCGAATCACCCTTGTCACAGATCCCGATGGCACACACAACTTGTAGTTTGAGACAATGAGGAGTGATCAACACTTCAAAGACCTTTGTGATATATACTCAGCTGCAGGTTAATACTGCCATGTGCCACATCATATACTATATTTTGCATTTTAACACGCACTACGAATCTTTTTTATACACGACTATTTTAACAACGAACAGACTTCAGAAAAGATTGGAAGATATTACATAGACAGCCATCGGCTTGAAATTTAATGACAACTTTATTAAAGAGTGGTGCAGGGAATTTCCTGCTATTATTTTTGTGTATGATTGGAAGTGCAAGTGCATTCGAGTACCTGCGAGTCACTGTGTATAATTATACTCCTGTAATTCATATTATCTTTTCATGTAAGTTTTAGAATTAGTAGAAAGTAATATTCAGCTGCCAATTTATAACCGTGAACCTGATATCGTCATTCTAGATAGGAGAGAGAAGTTCTATCGCTAGATGGGTTTATCTACATAGTAACAATCAAAATAAAGTTATTGTAAAAAAATATTAATGCTGCAAACTATTGATATACGTATTTTTGAAAATTATATATGATAAAAATCAGCTTTACTCTTTGTATAAATATATCAGAAAACAAATTTAGTAAAATGTATCAAGCTTAACTCAGATGCATGTATTTATTTTCATACTGCAATTAGAACAAGAATATACATTAGTTAGAGAGTTACTACTGAGGGTTCTAATACATGATACATGAGCCAAAGATAGTATAATGACTCATCAACAGCGGTATGCTAGTGACTCAAGAATGTATCACTTCAAAGGGGTTAAAAAAGTTGGTACCTCTATATGTCATATATTAGGCGGTAAGGAATCTCAGACTCTTGCCACACTGAGAAGCAACTTGCCAAGCATTCAAGGACGGAAGTGAAAAAATGGTAGTGACTGCTTAAATGACTTCTGAGCGTGTAGAGTTGACAAACTCTAGAGTTAAATTTATGGAAAAGGATGAACCGAAGAATAGTTGGGCGATTAAAGACAGATTAATCTCAGCAGTTTCTTTTTAATAATAACCATCTCAATTAAATGAATATTTGGTACATTCATTACTACAATATGAAATTCTACTGTATGTAAAAGAATAATGTAATCAGATTAATGAGGATATAAGCAGGTAATAGATGCCAAGGAAATAAGCTGGAGCAATGCGTGAAAAATGTACTAATGCAAGATTTCCGATCTGGGGTTCAATAAATTTGGCGTCTTGTTAGTGTTCACTACGAATTCACAACAACTTAACAGGACTTAATATTTTGAATTAATGCTGCCCTCAGAAATGTCGCCTCAAAGTCCAGAATTGTCGCCTGTTTGTCCGCTGTGTCGCCCTTCTGTCTGAAGTTGTCGCCTTTCGAACCGAAAGTGTCACCTAAGTGTCTGTTACCCTATTGACTGTCGCCTAACCGTCCATAATTTATCGTAACAGCATTTTCAGATGTCAATTTGAACCTCGTTTGATTGAACAGCTTAATCGATTTACGGTTAAAAAATATCACAAAAACTTTTCTTAACAAGATTCAAACATGTGAGAAGGCAACATCAAAATTTGTATTTGGTAAAAAACCGCCACCATGGCTTGACGAACAAGCCATACGGGCCAGTAAACTCAAGAATGAGTTTATAAGCTAAGAATTTGTGGTTAATTATAAAAAAAAAATATGGCTACCAACCTCATTCAGCCATTTCATTTGCAACAAACTTCATTGGCTATTGTTGTAACACTTCGTTAATTTGTATATTTAAAATGTTGGGCTTGTAGAAATAAAGATACTTTGGTGGTATTACTTACAGCTTGGGCGGGCCCCAGACCTGCCAACTCTCACGCATTGGGCGTGAGAAACATGCAATTGCCCCATGCCTCGCGCATCTCACGCCCGTGTCACGCAATTGCCCCTTTTACCCAAGCACACCTGTGTTTTTGTCCCAATCTTCAGGTAGCCATATGGAGTTATAATATATTTCGCTGTGGTGTTTTATACGTTATAAAAATTTACCCCACCTATCAAATTCTCGCGTTTTCATTGCCCCCAAAATAGACCCTCACTCCTTTCCCCACTACAGGGTTGGCAGGCCTGAGCTTAGCACTTTCACTAGTGTCTGAACCATTACTAATCAATCAGTTCATAAACTTCAGACAAAGATAAACATAGTCAAAATAGAGTAGAACGACAAACCAAATTCAACACTAATGTGTATACGCTTAAACAATATAATTATAATAGTGGGATTGCTCTAAATGCAGAAATGAGATTTTGCACGCGAGTCCTTGCATAAGCAAAATTAGCCAAGGAGTTTACGCGAGATATGTTGTTTCGTTCGTGAAGCGTATTTACTTGTGTGAAAAGTTGTTCCATCAAAGTAAGATCATAGAGTATAGTACTACTATTTCGGTTCCGTTACAACCGTTTGTGAAATTTAGTGGGCGAAAGAATAAACGAAACAGCTAACGCCGATAACTGTGTTGGGTTTACTATAGTAAGCTACTTTAATCGTCATAAGAGTTCAGTTATTCTTAGATTAGCTCTGTAAATCAAAAGCCAGCTTTTGTGTATGGCTCATCGATTATCACTCAGCCCTTGCTATATAAGCGAAGGTGCTACAGTGTTCCGTTGAAGATCAAGCACAAAGCAAGGAGTACGGACTACGAACTACAAAACTACGAGACTGAGAATTTCGTTCCGTTCTCAATCATCATTAAGAACAGCTTGGTAACATTAATTTACCTCTGTGCAGCTTTGTGTGCACTTGTATATCTTGACATCCTTACATTTACAAGTGGAACTGTTGAGTATTTATTATTTTTAACTCATTTCAGCATTACGCTTGATTGTATTGAATCCGATTGTTCTGTTTTTTCATGCTTATAGAGCTTGTGTAATAAAGAGTCATAGTTATTCACCAGTCACCTTGCTTGCAACAATTGCAATTGTGCATGAGAGCTATTACTCATTAGGTGTAAAACAACTTGTACGCTGGACCCTCTTGCAAGTGGCTAGTCAGAGTTTACTTTCTACAACATAATTTTCTTCTGAGTTTGTGAAATGTTTTTTCATTATTACCAGCTGTTTTTAATGTTTATTTGTTCTGAAGTGGGGTTTTTTCCAGAAGTATTTCAAGATGATAAAACGTTCTCCGTTTCTTCTTTACATAAACATATCGCCAACGTTGTATAAGTTGTGATTACAGTTTCAGTAAATCTTAAACTTAAGTATACGTCACCGTATTACTACAAAACAGTAAACTAGAGTAATCTATGGAAATTGAATCCTTGGACGGTTCCCATAGCCAACTTTTTGATAGTACGACGATGTCTTTCTTTCACTTATGCCATTTCCAGTAGAGTCCTTAAATCAGGTTGGTTACCTTCACTGTGCATCTCAGTTTTTGCAGCACACTCAAGGCCTATATCATGCAACATTATCAAAAGCTTTTGTAGATTCTATGAATACTGTGTAGAACTCGAAGTTTTGTTTGGTTCATTTTTCCTGGATTTGACGAAGACTGAAGTTTGTTTATGGTGCTTCAGTTTTTTTGGAATTCATATTTCTTGTGGTCGTAGGCCACCATGCTTCCAAACTTCTGCATGAATGCCATGGCTACCAGGTGCTTGATGGTCTTTTGTGAACTGGATTGCCATTTGGAGTTTATCGAAACTTGGGATATAGTCCAGCTCTATGTCTTTGTCTCTTTGTTTTTCAAGTGCATTTTTGTCTATAGTTTTAAGCACATTTACTATCTAATCAAAGTGTTGGGCAAAGCTTGTCATTGTCTTATCTTTGTCTTTCAACAGACAAGTCACGTCTCGGCCTGGATAAGGAGTCAAGTTGTTCCTCTTCTTTGAGATCTATAAACCTTTCTCAGTTCATTGTAAAGTCTTTATGACATTTGTGTCTGCAACCTGTTGAACTGCCTCTTCTTTTTTTCTCACTATTGAGATTTAATTTTATGGGTGTATTGTTGCATTTAGTTTCTAGCTTTTGCTAGAAGGACAGTGTTGGCACGGGTCGTACATTGTAGTTCACAGGCTTCAGCCTTGTGCTGTTCATTATTCAGGGTGTTAAGCTTACCATAATTTTCATCGAATCAATTTTGATGTTTCTGCGTCGGTTTTCCCAAAAGCTCATTATGCTGTTTCATAGGTCTTTGTCTTCAGCATCTCCCATACTTCTTCTATATTGGCAATCCGTGTTCTCATCCATGGTTTTTTAAACTTGACAGCACTTGGGTTTTTCAACCTGTTCACATTCAATTTGGGCATCGGCTTTCCTTTACTTTTTTACTTTAAGGTGTCACATTGAACACAGGCTTTGCATGCGCCATGTTATGATCCGTGACACAATCAGTGCCTCTCACGACTCCTATTAAACACATCATTTATATCTGATTGTCTGGTAATAGTGTCTAAAAGGTTCCTGTGCTTTAACTGCAGTTGCAGCCAGCTTAGTGATGATGATCAGCCCATACTCTGAGCAGAAACTTAGGAGAAGTTGACCATTTGCGTTGCATTTACCCGTCTCTTGTGGTCCCAATGACCACTGTTAATTAGAGTTTGCCATAGTGGAAGCATAAGCCCTTACAACAGCAACGCACCTTTTACCTGAAGTGTTAGCCTCATTGTAACAATGAAATCAGAGCTGGGCACCAGATCTTGTTCTAGGCATTGTGTGATGCAACTTTTAATAGCAAACCCAACTTTAATTTGCTTCTCTTATTCTTCTGCCTTCCACTTCACAAGAGAGTGCATTCATCTTCTACCATACTGTCATACTGAGACATGCGAGGTTCACATAGAGTGATAGTGTCCATGTTGTATCAACCGAGCTCTTTCGCTAGGAGTGATCTAGCGCATAGGTTTTCTAGTGCCCTTTGTCAACTTGTCCACTAATGATCAGACTACTTTCTATTCAGCTAGATTCAGTAATTTTTGGTTGTTTACATTTCTTCCGAGCATACAATTAACAAGGAGGAGAAGTGGCCGAGCGCGAACCTTGTCAACCTAAATGACATTTGAGCCAGTATTAGAGATTGGTACATTTGCCAATTATTCCATCGAGCTTTATGCAAATGTTGAAGCGATTTCTGGTTTCACCGAATCCGGTTCACTTTCTCGACCAAGAAATATTTTGTCTAGCAGGCAAGAACAGGCCTAGACACGCTATAATATCTATCCTGTTGCAGTGGTTAGCCGATAGATAAGTTTGTTTATCATTGCCCTTTAGATGGTGCATGAATACGATGGTGCATCAGTGGTATATCACACAGCGCTTTTAAAGATGTTGTTTTTGGTTCTGAGAGTTTCTAGTCCACCCTTTCTACTTGTGCTGGGGTTGATTGTTTTGTCATTGTATTTGTGGTTACATTTGCATATATTGCATTATTGTAGTTGCATGTATTACCGAAGAAGGTAGCAATGTGGTTCGCATTGCTGGAATCTGCTGTGTGATATATTTAGAGCTAACAATGTTTACTTCTCAAGAATCAGCTGTTTGATCCATATAAAGTTAACAATGTGGTTCACTACACTGGAATCTGCTGTTTAAGCTGTTTGAAGTTAGCAATACTGTTAACTACACTGTGAGCATGTGCCAGTTAATATGTAGTACATCCATAAACAAATATAGAGCTGGCTTCTATAGCAGGCTTCTGTTACAATTGAAAATTCTTGGATTGTTTCACATTTGTAAAAACCACCAGAACTAATGAAGCCATTTTGGGTTGTTCTAGAATTGACTAAGGGCTACTGTTGCCTCAGAATCGAAGACACATCAAATACATTTGAGGGAAATCAATTCCAGGTAGTTCCAACTCCATAAAGAGCTGGCCAATATCTCAACACATACATAGACAAAAGTTCAGAATAGGTTTTTATTAGTACCTGATCCGTACAGATTCACTACAGGCAGACATTTTTAAAGGAAACGGACATGAAAGAAAATTCATTAGTCTATTGATAAAAGCCGTATGTCAGTTATATCTTGTCTTTGCTAATTAGATATTTCGCGGGATGCCTTAGACTTCAGATTACTACAATCACCTCATCGTGTGTTTCATTTCTTGCTGCATAGTCAACCGCCGAGGGTATGATGACATCAGCAGTGAACTGGAAGTCGAGTCTATAGTCGTGGGTGAGATTGGCATACCTTGCTGCTATCAGGTCAAGTTGATCTTGCACATGCGTGTCCGGTGCGCCAGTGATCGTTATATACATTGATTGGAGATCTAAATAATAGGACTATCATTGTAACCTTTCATTTGTAGAACATATATTTTACATATGGTGCCACAAAAAATCCATCAATAAAAAAGTATTGGCATGCGGTGTCATAAACGCAAAATCAAAAGCTTTTACAAGAAACACTTGAAACTACTTTAGTAAGTTTTAATGAGTTTAATCTGATTGAAAGTCCCAATTTTGATTAACTTTTGTCTTGATCAAAGCATCTGAAGACCTCAACGGAAGAACGATCAATGTCACAATTGCTCAAAATTGAGATATAGCCATTTTAAAGTTTACAAACTTTTTTTTAGAAAGAATTACAACTTATATCATAGAAACTTTTTAGCTATTGGTTAATAAGGATGTTACCTGAAAATGTGATTAACAAAGAGGCGGTAGACGTAATTTGGGGTGGCAAAACATGGCCTAAGTTAACACCATTACATGGACATTGATCAATTTACTTTGAAAATCATTGACAACTTTCTACGCATTATGTTTTATTAGGTAATAATGCTACAATATTATAATATTCTTATTTTAAATGCTATATTGCAGTAAAATAAGAGGTTTCAACTATCCAAATTTCAACCAAACAAAGATAAACAGGTCACAACACTACAGCAACAACTTTTTTACTGTGTCCTAGAAAAACTGCAATATTTTGTTTTGCATTGCACTACACATTTTTGCACACACTTCTTTTTTTGCTTCTTGGTACTATTCAGATATTTCTCTTCACTCCCACTGCCTCTGTCAATTGTGTCAACTTATTAACCTTTTCACTGCCATCCGTGTACAAATTTACTTATTGTCCTACTGCCAGCCATTTTGCCAATAGTTGTGGATTTTGCTTCATGATACGTATACAAATCTTTTCAACTTCCATCACATTTTTATTATATATTTTATTTTTCTACACTTGTTAACAATTAGTGCTATAAAAAATTCAATGTATCTACACTCTGTGCGATGTTAAAGCTATGTAAAGCTACGATCGCTACGAAGCTAAAGCGATACTCAACAATGTTCTTTATTCCTACACAACTATGAATTTCACCACCATTGAAGTCAGTGTTGCTACTTAAATTGTCTGTGTAATCACGAAAATCTGAATCTGAATTAACAATAATTTCATCAACATACGTAATTCTCTGTTTTCTAACTTGAGAGGTACTTACGAAAGCCATTATAACACCAAATAGTTCAAACGTCCGAAAGAAAAAACGATCGTTATAAGTTGGAAATTCCCAAACATGTATGCATTACTATTGGCTGAAAGTAATCACATGACTGGAAAATGATTGTTGTTGCTGGGTAGCCGTTTATTTTTAGTTGGACATTGATCGTTTTTGCAAAAAGCTAGTTTATTTTAAGCAGGAATATCTCTGGACCTTGATCATTTTTGCTGAAACTTTATCACAGAAGCTAAACTTTGTGGCCAGAACTATTAAGAGAACATAAATCTAGAATTTTGAAAAAATGTGACATTGATCGTTCTTCCATTGAGGTCTTCATCTGACTTTCATTTAAACCTGCAATACCCTTTGTACAAGGTCATATTATCAAACATATCAGGTTTTATGAGTCACACAAAATAATACAATGGCGCTTCTGTAAAGAGATATATTTTCAAACAACAACAAAAATTACCCAAGTGGGCAATAGTCTATTAGTCAACGTCACACTAAGGTCATCTACACTTCTAATATCATACAAGTAGGTCATTCACACTGATAACTAATATCATACGAGTAGGTCATCCACACTGAGAACTAATATCATACGACCAGATCATCCACACTGATAACATACGAGTAGGTCATCCACACTGATAACTAATAACATACGAGTAGGTCATCCACACTGATAACTAATATCATACGAGCAGATCATCCACACTGATAACTGATAACATACGAGTAAGTCATCCGCACTGATGACTAATAACATACGAGTAGGTCATCCACACTGGTAACTAATATTATACAAATAGGTCATCCGCACTGATAACTAATAGCATACGAGTAGGTCATCCAAACTGTTAACTAATATCATACGAGTAGGTTATCTACACTGTTAACTAATATCATACGAGTAGGTCATCCACACTGTTAACTAATAGCATACGAGTAGGTCATCCACACTAATAACTAATAGCATACGAGTAGGTCATCCCCACTGTTAACTAATATCATACAAGTAGGTCATCCACACTGATAACTAATGGCATACGAGTAGGTCATCCACACTGTTAACTAATATTATACGAGTAGGTCATCCACACTGTTAACTAATATCATACAAGTAGGTCATCCACACTGATAACTAATATCATACGAGTAGGTCATCCACACTGATAACTAATATCATACGAGTAGGTCATCCACACTGATAACTAATAGCATACGAGTAGGTCATCCACACTGATAACTAATAGCATACGAGTAGGTCATCCACACTGTTAACTAATATCATACGAGTAGATCATCCACACTGATAGCTAATATCATACGAGTAGGTCATCCACACTGATAACAAATATCATACGAGTAGGTCATCCACACTGATAACTAATATCATACGAGTAGGTCATCCACACTGATAACTAATATCATACAAGTAGGTCATCCACACTGGTAATTAATATTATACAAGTAGGTTCTAGTATATTAGTAAGCATTCGTGGTCTGGGTCTGTATGTTTTTAGACATTTGAAGAACACTTACTGATCTTTCCATCTTCTTGTAACTTGCAAATATTTTCTACAGTGTCTGTGTTGATGATAGCATTAACATCAATGTGATACAGTGCAGGGCAGCTACACAGCATGCTTATTAGTGATTCATCAATACTTTCACTCTCATTCTCTATCTCTAGTGTGAATGACTCTATAACGTACACATGTAATAGTAATCTAATTGGAGTTGTCCTACCTTTCTGTCTTTAAGATATGTTGTTACCAAAAATAAATACATAAAAAAAACATATAACTAGTTACTGTTATATTAATTGTAGTATCCAGTGTTCATTAATGTAAAACAGTCAAAAGGAATTTTGGGAGGAAAGATGCAAAATGGAACAACATTCTACACCATTAGTCATTCAACAGGCCGGTATGAGGTGCACTCATAAAACATGTCTATTCAATAGAATTAGTGTTTAAAAAGTCTACATGAATTTAATAAAATCAAGAAATAGAATAAACTTATGACAGAGGCAAAAAGGATGAAGCATACATCCTATGAGACATGAGTACTAAAGGATGAAGCGGACATCCTATGAGACATGAGTACTAAAGGATGAAGCAGACATCCTATGAGACATAAGTACTAAAGGATGGAGCGGACATCCTATGAGACATGAGTACTAAAGGATGAAGCGGACATCCTATGAGACATGAGTACTAAAGGATGAAGCGGACACCCTATGAGACATGAGTACTAAAGGATGAAGCGGACATCCTATGAGACATGAGTACTAAAGGATGAAGCGGACACCCTATGAGAAATGAGTACTAAAGGATGAAGCAGACATCCTATGAGACATGAGTACTAAAGGATGAAGCAGACATCTTATGAGACATGAGTACTAAAGGATGAAGCAGACATCCTATGAGACATGAGTACTAAAGGATGAAGCAGATATCCTATGAGACATGAGTACTAAAGGATGAAGCAAACATCCTATGAGACATGAGTACTAAAGCTAGAAAGTCTGTTTGGGTGATAAACGAAAATAATCTTTAAAATATTGTCAAATGTCTGAATATGACAGCAAAGTTAGAAAGACTGTGGATCACGACTGTATGTAGAAAGCTAGCTGCTGTGGGTTTAAACTGATCTCAATTGTGAACCTAAGACTGAAGGGGCTGCAAGTTTGAGCTTGGAATCTGGCTGAACAAGAAGCTGTAGATGTAAACTTTGATTGATTCTTAGAGATTAATATCTTTACCTGGAGATGGCTATCTTTACCTACTAAGAGAGAATTTAACAGTTATCTAAATAGCACCATGCATAAATTCTAATGATGGCTATCTGTACCTATTAACAGAAAACTTTTAATCAACCAAGGCCATAATGGCTTTACCTACCTAAAGTTTTTGAAAAGTTTTTACTGATATGTTTGAGAGAATCACAAATTCTCCAGTCTTCCTCATTTTCTTCATAACCTGACCAGATGTAGAGGCCGTGAAGCGGTAGAGGAGCTACTAATATTGGTCTGATATCATGATAAGCAGGTATTTGATCAAACTCAAAGTTTACTTCAAGATGTGGGCAGGCCCTTTTTAGCTTGGCCCAAGAAATAGTCGATATTCTGTGGTAATGGGGGTCATTTTTGTATACCTTAATTGATAGTATGTGAAGCTTGGCGTAGGCGGCCAGCTGATCAATTATATCTTCATTCAAATAGTTGTAATTCAAAAAGAATTCTAAAAACATGAGATGTGATCAATATTTTACTTCAGAATTGAAAGGGAAACTATTGATGAATGATGACTACTTGATATACAATGTCACTAGTAATAAATAATCAATATAAAATGTCACTGGTAATAAATAATCAATATACAATGTCACTGGTAATAAATAATCAATATACAATGTCACTGGTAATAAATAATCAATATTTAAATGTCACTGGTAATAAATAATCAATATACAATGTCAATGATTATAAATAATCGATGTACAGTGTCACTGGTAATAAATGATCAATGTTCAGTGTCACTGGTGATAAATGATCAATATGAACTATTAATGATAATAAATATTCAATATACAATGACAACTGCTGCAAAGCTTTAATGTAGAACAGCCAATCACAGGCAGAAATAGGTAGGCTTAAACCATGTACTTACAGGTATATATTATTCCACAGTAGGTTGATGTCATGTACTTAAAAGTATATATTAGAATACAAGAAGTTGGTGTCATGTACTTACAAGTAAAAACTAGTCTACAATATGCTGATGTCATGTCCTTACAAAAAAGGTTGCTGCCAAAGTCTCATTCAAATATCCTAAATGTAAAAAAATAAAAAGTGTTGATAAGACTTGACAGGATTTGACAGGACTTGACAAGATCTAACAAGATTTGACAAGATTTGACAAGAGTTGACAAGATTTGACAAGAGTTGACAAGATTTGACAAGAGTTGACAGGATTTGACAAGACTTGACAGGATTTGACAAGACTTGACAGGATTTGACAAGGCTTGACAGGATTTGACAAGACTTGACAGTAGTTTAAAAGTTTTTGAGAAGTTGGAGGAAATTGTAAACAGAAAATGCCAGAGGTTTAAGATGTCGAGTTTAATAAGTTAATAACAGAGTTTAAAAAGTAAATCTTACGTTTAAGGCATGTGAAGCGATTAATGGCTGTGATGTAGCGCGGCACTCTGAAAGCTGCCACACGACTCTGGAAAAAATCTTCCAAGTTCAGCAGCTCTATCTGGTTACTAGAATATTTAGCAGCACTTTCTAGAATATGACAGCCTTGAGTTACTTCTGTCTACAGAAATACATCGCATAAGCAGCCATGAAAGTCTAAGTAACAACATTGTTGTAGCAAAGCATAGGCACCAGAATGGGACAGCGATAAATGGGGCAATAGATTCTATAGATGTGCTATCACTGTAGTCAACAACACAAAACTTTCAGTCATGTATACAACAAAGAACCACATAAATATGAATAGATGTTTACAGTGGTTAACTGTAAATAGCATACAGTATAGTTTGAGAGGCAAACAGTTGAAGGAAATTAGCATTGAGACAGTTTGTCAAAAACTTATATACTAAGTTTTCATGCAGTGATAGTGTAGTGACACCTGGGTGCACCTGTGCAGAAGCGCAGGTATGGTTGTGTGATGCCTTATGTCAAAGCATGTCTGCATATGGCGCAACAGAAAATAAAGACTCCGTTGGTTACTAAGGTTGTTTCTATGGCTCAAAGATGGCGCAACACATGGGTGTTTGCTTCCAAATGGCAACACTGAATCATGACAGAATGAGAATGCACTGGCTGTTTCTATGATGACATTTGAGCGTCATATGCTGGTGTGTCGCTACCCTAACTGTGTATGGTGGTGTGTTGCTACGCTATCTCTGTATGGTGCTGTGTTGCTACCCTATCTCTGTATGGTGGTGTGTTACTACCCTATCTCTGTATGGTGGTGTGTTGCTACCCTATCTCTGTATGGTGGTGTGTTGCTACCCTATCTCTGTATGGTGGTGTGTTGCTACCCTATCTCTGTATGGTGGTGTGTTGCTACCCTATCTCTGTATGATGGTGTGTTGCTACCCTATCTCTGTATGGTGGTGTGTTGCTACCCTATCTCTGTATAGTGGTGTGTTGCTACCCTATCTCTGTATAGTGGTGTGTTGCTACCCTATCTCTGTATGGTGGTGCGTTGCTACGCTATCTCTGTATGGTGGTGCGTTGCTACGCTATCTCTGTATGGTGGTGTGTTGCTACCCTATCTCTGTATGGTGGTGTGTTGCTTCGCTATCTCTGTATAGTGGTGTGTTGCTACCCTATCTCTGTATGGTGGTGTGTTGCTACCCTATCTCTATATGGTGGTGTGTTGCTACGCTATCTCTATATGGTGGTGTGTTGCTACCCTATCTCTGTATGGTGGTGTGTTGCTTCGCTATCTCTGTATGGTGCTGTGTTGCTACCCTATCTCTGTATGATGGTGTGTTGCTACGCTATCTCTATATGGTGGTGTGTTGCTACCCTATCTCTGTATGGTGGTGTGTTGCTTCGCTATCTCTGTATGGTGCTGTGTTGCTTCGCTATCTCTGTATGGTGCTGTGTTGCTACCCTATCTCTGTATGATGGTGTGTTGCTTCGCTATCTCTGTATGGTGGTGTGTTGCTACCCTATCTCTGTATGGTGGTGTGTTGCTACCCTATCTCTGTATAGTGGTGTGTTGCTACCCTATCTCTGTATGGCGGTGCGTTGCTACGCTATCTCTGTAAAGTGGTGTGTTGCTACGCTATCTCTGTAAAGTGGTGTGTTGCTACCCTATCTCTGTATGGTGGTGTGTTGCTACGCTATCTCTGTATGGTGGTGTGTTGCTACGCTATCTCTGTATGATGGTGTGTTGCTTCGCTATCTCTGTATGATGGTGCGTTGCTACGCTATCTCTGTATGGTGGTGTGTTGCTACCCTATCTCTGTATGGTGGTGTGTTGCTTCGCTATCTCTGTATAGTGGTGTGTTGCTACCCTATCTCTGTATGGTGGTGTGTTGCTACCCTATCTCTATATGGTGGTGTGTTGCTACGCTATCTCTGTATGGTGGTGTGTTGCTTCGCTATCTCTGTATGGTGCTGTGTTGCTACCCTATCTCTGTATGATGGTGTGTTGCTACCCTATCTCTGTATGGTGGTGTGTTGCTTCGCTATCTCTGTATGGTGGTGTGTTGCTTCGCTATCTCTGTATGGTGGTGTGTTGCTACCCTATCTCTGTATGGTGGTGTGTTGCTACCCTATCTCTGTATAGTGGTGTGTTGCTACCCTATCTCTGTATGGTGGTGCGTTGCTACCCTATCTCTGTAAAGTGGTGTGTTGCTACCCTATCTCTGTATGGTGCTGTGTTGCTACCCTATCTCTGTATGGTGGTGTGTTGCTACCCTATCTCTGTATGGTGGTGTGTTGCTTCGCTATCTCTGTATGGTGCTGTGTTGCTACCCTATCTCTGTATGGTGCTGTGTTGCTACCCTATCTCTGTATGGTGGTGTGTTGCTACGCTATCTCTGTATGGTGGTGTGTTGCTACCCTATCTCTGTATGGTGGTGTGTTGCTACCCTATCTCTGTATGGTGGTGTGTTGCTACCCTATCTCTGTATGGTGGTGTGTTGCTACCCTATCTCTGTATGGTGGTGTGTTGCTACCCTATCTCTGTATGGTGGTGTGTTGCTACCCTATCTCTGTATGGTGGTGTGTTGCTACGCTATCTCTGTATGGTGGTGTGTTGCTACGCTATCTATTGCTGTAAAGAAACTTAGTAATATTCAATTCCAAAAGATTCAATCAGTTGAATCAGTGTTGCAGATAATGCCAGCAGTTTCTTTTCAAACCAGCAAACAGAGCACCGAGTTTGTGGCACACAAATTTGTAGCAAATTAATAATATTCATCACTCAATTAAAGTTTAAAATGGATAAGTTTTCACCTGCGCATTGTTCATTACAAAGGCTTTGAGTTTTCTCTGTGCTGATAGGAATTGAGCTAAAGAATTGACAAGCTTTTCTCGTCTCTTTTCATATCGCCAGTAGCGGTCAAGTTCCATGTAGTGCATCCTGAATACCTTTAGTTGAGAGTACATCTGCAGGCAGAGCAATAAAAGTTTGTTAGTTGCTTGCAAAGTCATATACAAACAGTTTCTACTTAACATTGTTGCTAGTTTTTCGGTAACGGTGCATCTTAGGTTGGTACACTGCGCATATAGCGCATGCGCAACGGACATACAAGACACTTGCAACGCACAAACATTGTGGATACAACGCGCATACACTATCATCACAATGCACATACAACGGTCAATAGAAAATAAATAGAATACTTTGTGTAATGTTTTAGACCTGTTTTATTAGCAGACTATAAATATAATATTGAATAATAATATAATATTATTACTACATATTAATAATATTAATGTGTTAAAAGTGTCACATTGTGGCGCATGCGTTGTTAATTGCTTGTGTTGGCATTGTATCCACAATTTTTGTGTGTTGCAAGTGCCTTGTATGTCCGTTGCGCATGCGTTGTATCCGCGTTGGGCCGACCTAAGATGCACCATTACCATTTTTTCTCTTTTCTGTTTTATTATTGAGGGCAATCATAATTTGACAAATAATTCTATTTGAAATGAAATTATTGTCTATAAAGTAATATGTATACGTGAATATATAATAAAATTGATATGAATTTTATTATCACCAGTCAATCCCGTTCAAAGCAAATTAGATCATGAGACAAAAGAAAACAAAACAAACATGACGGCTCGTTTTTGTTACATAAAATAAAGTCAACCTGACTTTGTACGTGTTGATCTTAGATTTGTTGCCTACATAAAGTTGATGCCAATGTTTTAACATAAGTACCAGAAGCCTAATTGGAGCCATATTTGATTACGCCTGTTGACTCCACAAGAGATCTGTGTAACTTTTTAAATTTAAGCGGAGTATCACACTTGGTGATGCCGATTTTAAATAAACTTGGCTACTCGTGTCTTTGTCAGCATTTTGTTAGATTAAACAGGAGAGGAACTGAGCGAATGACCAATAGTAAACAGACAGCGCTGCCGCGGGATACAGAATCGCTACTGATGAGTCACAGAGGAGACATGATGTCCTGCACTACTGATGAGTCACAGAGGAGACATGATGTCCTGCATTACTGATGAGTCACAGAGCATACATGATGTCCTGCACTACTGATGAGTAACAGAGGAGACATGATGTCCTGCACTACTGATGAGTCACAGAAGAGACATGATGTCCTGCGCTACTGATGAGTCACAGAAGAGAAATGATGTCCTGCACTATTGATGAGTCACAGAGGAGACATGATGTCCTGCATTACTGATGAGTCACAGAGCATACATGATGTCCTGCACTACTGATGAGTAACAGAGGAGACATGATGTCCTGCACTACTGATGAGTCACAGAGGAGACATGATGTCCTGCACAACTGATGAGTCACAGAGGAGGCACAATGTCCTGCACTACTGATGAGTCACAGAGGAGACATGATGTCCTGCGCTACTGATGAGTCACAGAGGAGACATGATGTCCTGCACAACTGATGAGTCACAGAGGAGGCATGATGTCCTGCGTTACTGATGAGTCACAGAGAAGACATGATGTCCTGCACTACTGATGAGTCACATGGGAGACATGATGTCCTGCACTACTGATGAGTCACAGAGGAGACATGATGTCCCGCACATGTGTACAAACTGATTAGACACTAACTAAAAGCAACCAATAAGTATTCTATTCTAAATATTTCATCAACTGAAATGCGACCTACTTATGTCTTGACTATTATATTTATTATTACTAGTACGCATAAATAATAATCATAGGCACAATTATTTTTAGATTTGGAAAGGTGGTTGAGAGATGCAGAAGGTAGCATGCTTGCCTGGCAATCTGAATAATCATGTTTGAGTCTTGTGCAATGCATGACTTCAGATGGATGGACAGGCATGGCTTTTGTTATAGTAAATATTGATAGGTCGTTGTTTTGATCCAAGTATTGCCTTAATTTCATCACAAACATATCTTTTATATTGCTAAAATTGTTATCACGTTGTCAAGTTAACTTTTAAATTTTGTCTAGCGTTACCTTTAAATGTCCAAATATCTTATGGAGTCCATTATTCATCGTAGTGCTGAGGACGTATGCTGGTCTTCTCCAAGTGATGATAACTCTCATTAAATGTTTGGCATGTGCCTGTAGTAAATCAAATCTTAAGGCTGTGCAATTATTTTACTTGTCAAAAATTCTGAGGCATTTGCTGACTAGGATTTAGGGTAACTATAGCAAATATGATCATAGACATAGATATCAAGTTACATTATTGAACATGCGGTACATTATCAAATCTTGACTTACTTTTGAAAATTGCACTGTTGATTTACTTATTGTTTGAAAAGAAGACAACTCCAGAATGAGGTTCCTCCATAGGCGGGCGGATGAAAGGAGTTGTGACCAGGCTTTGCAGGTGAGCGCCATGTTCAGTTTAGATTTGTTGTTGAGATAGCTCATTATTTGCACAACAATGGGCTGAAGTTGAGCAAAGAATATATTAATCTTGAAAAGTAGGATGCAAGTAGGAGAAATATAAAAGAGGGCATTCATTATATGGGATGTTTCAGTCAGTTGTTTGCAAGTGCGACTTAGTTTTGTAAGGATATGTGACGTATGATCAAGGTTGACCTGACCTTTGGCTGATACAAAGTTATTTGTCAAAAAACTTACCTGCGGAAGCCTAGCCCAAGGACCATTCAATATAGATTCACTTGCGCTACTGACAGAACTCTTACTTCTGCCACCATAAAAGCGTTTTTTACTTGAACCATGTTCAGTGGTTGAACTTATTGATTGTGATTGGTCATCCTTTAGTTTTCGTTTTCTAAAATAATTATTCAAGTCAATGATTATCAAACTGAGATGACAATTTTAATATCTCTAGGAGGAAATTAAAATCGGGAAAAATGAATAAAATCATTTGAAAATAGATATAACTATTTAAGATAATCAAATGTTTGTAGTAATCAACTACAACAAAGAAATCAAAACCACCAACAGCTAGCTTTTTTCTAGATTATTTAGGTCTTTGGTAGTCAACTCCAAAGTGAATTAGGTTTCGTTACCTTTAGTTGCCAGTGTGTACTAATAGTGACTTTACACTTGCAAAACTTGTATAAAGATTTCAACTGTTTGTCACGAAATACATGTAGGATCACAATCCAATCAATAAAAATTATTTTTGAATGTTACTGTAAAATAGCTAATTTCACTTATATGTAGCAATATGTAAATACATGTACATGTAAACAACATTTGATAAAGATACATTTTTTGTTCTCTGAACGTTGTGCTTGTATTGCTTATTGGTTATCAGTAATCTGGCACAATAATTGCGTAGAGATATTGGAACCGCTGACACCCCGTAATCTGGTTCGACTGAAAACTAATTACAAGAGCCTAGGCTACAGTTTTTTATTATCAGTTACAGAAGTTGTAAATACAACTATTGTAATTTTTATTAAAAGTCAGGTAACCAAACATATTTGAGTTTGTTGTTTACATATTTAAGATACTAAAATGTGTAAACAAATTATATAAACAAATGTGGAAACAAATATTGTAAGCGCAAAAGAAATTGTTCCAATATTTCATTATTCAAATTTCTACAATTTGCTGATAGTAGATTTTTCTATGAAGCTTTAAAAATATTGCGCTATTTGTAGCTTTCATTTCATACTTGCACACGCATAGTAAACATGTTTTCTGTAATAATACAGCAAACATAGAATTTTATGTTCATCAGGAGAGTGGAATATGTTCTAGGTATAGACTGGATTGAACATAGTAAAAGCCATTCAGAAGGGTCAAAGTGGAGTGCATTGCTATTGGGTCAGTGACAACTTACGCTGGAGCTAAGACTACGCAATCAGACTGTGATCCATCATCTGATTCAGTCTCACGGGCTACATCGGTGAAAGTCACAAACCATTGATGGCCAGGCCTATTTACACTTCTGTTATTGGCCACATTTTCAACAACATCATCCTCATCAGAGCTCATTGCAATATTTTTATTCATGCCAACTGCATGCATGGATAGGCCTATGGGAATGATGCAAATTCCTCTACAAAATTAATGATGTCATTGGATACCAAAGAATTCTTCTTTATCAAAATTTGTATGTTAACGTCAGAAACGGTTGGTGTCATATGGTAGTTTATCTGTTGGTGTCATATGGTGGTTTATCTGCTGGTGTCATATGGTGGTTTATCTGTTGATGTCATACGGTGGTTTATCTGCTGGTGTCATATGGTGGTTTATCTGTTGGTGTCATATGGTGGTTTATTTGTTGATGAGATATGGTGGTTTATCTGTTGGTGTCATATGGTGGTTTATCTGTTGGTGTCATATGGTGGTTTATCTGCTGGTGTCATATGGTGGTTTATCTGTTGGTATCATATGGTGGTTTATCTGCTGGTGTTTAAATTGCACTCTTCTAATGACTGGTTTCGGCAGTCAATAGGCAGTGATCACAATCTCTGGAGTTGTCTGTTTTTAAAAACCTTTGGGTGAACTCATTGAATGATTTAGAGATGGTTTCCATGATTTAAATTGTCATTGTAATTTGCCCTGCAACTATGTAATGTAATAGCAGTGTAGTAGCAATGTCTCAAATACCTAAAAAAACATTTTAGTATGTACAGCCATGCTCTAACGTTTTAGACATCATACCAAACACAAAAAATAGTTTTTTTTAAACTACTTGGCATAGTTTGGAAAACATTTCGGTTTAAAATGAAATGATTGCCAAAATTGTGAAAAAAGTATAACTATAAGCTCATTTGTGTGTCAATACAGATACATGTAATAATTAAGTAAAAAATGACAATCTATTGTTGTACACTGTGTTTCTTTCAGAACGATTGCAAAATGGAAACTAATTAATACTATTGTTTGACATAAATTTATTTTATGAGAGTAACTTTCCTGAGCCATTGATAAATGTTGACTCGCAACAAAATTCACATTAGCCTACTACAGTTATTTGGTATCAAAAGATTCACCTTGTTTTACTCTGCTATGTTGTAAGTGCCAAATAAGTCGAAATATGATTACAAGCTCTTAAAAGCTAAAAAACAAACAGTTGATCGCAGCCATCACGAAAACACCGTAGGTTGAATCAATTTATTTCTCTGATGTACTCAAGCAATTCGGTTATTGTTTTGACACGTGATGTTGTCACTAAATTGAAAGACCAATAAAAGGCTCAGTATAAAACTTTTCGTAACACTAGTTTATGACAAACACTTCGGGTTTTACCGAAAGCCTATATAAAATATAGATGCTCGCTACTTTACAGTTTTGTTTCGGTTTGGTCTAATCATCTAGTCATAATCTGATCATGTGACCCATACCCTCTGCCAAACAGCGCGAACAATTTCTGTAGCATTTTCCGACTGTCCCAGGTGTCCAACAGGCTTATCATGTTTATTAGAGGATGATATGCACTTCTTTGAGCTAAGGTTAAAAAATTAAACAAATTTTTACGGTAGGTTTTGAGATATCAGTGCTAAAAGTGACAGCATTACAATGACGATAAAACAGACGCGTAAGAACAATAGACATGGTTTTATTGAATGTGTGAAGTATATTTGTAAAAGCATTTCGACAACTGAGGTTGCATGAAAGTGTAACCAGAAGCCATCTTGTACGACTACGTCCTATTTGAGCCGTTTTGGAAAGGGATTCTAATCCATGGCGTTTTCGTGATGGCTGCGATTAACTTTTCGTTTTTTAGCTTTTAAGAGCTTGTAATCACATTTTCACATATTTTGCACCTACTACACAACAGAGTAAGACATGGTGAATCTTATGATACCAAATAACTGTAATGTGATTTTTGTTGCAAGTAAACCTTTAAAACTGACACAAGATTTGAATCATTTTCACAAAGCAACTACTTTTCATCCTTGCTTCCAATGGTCGTGAAATATGAAAAGTTGTCGACCACTCAACAGCAAACTATTTAGCTGTTAATAAAAGGAATCATTCATGCTGTAAGGATGATAATAACCAACTGATAATTGACCAACTAATTAATTTTAATATTGAAAATAGTGAAAGGTCTGATTGATGAATATTTTGATGAAGGATGATATCCTGTAGTAATAACGCCGTCTCAAATATTGCTACTAAAACTTTGACTTTACAATTTGCGATTGATTACTTGAATGACCCGTAAGAAAACAACTCTTGAATAATCGGTTCACGAATAACATGTGTTGCTAGTCTCATAGGGTTAAGTTATCCATATATTTGGAAAGCTGTAAAGTATTAGGAGTTGTCTCCCTAAAAAGATCATTGCAAAATTCATTTACAAAGAGCCTCCGCTAATTGTGGTTTTGACAGGATATATATATGTGTATATATGCGTGTACATGTCTATATATATATAAATCAAAAGGTTTGGCATATGTCTAGTTATTGCGATTAAAATACGCACAAAACTGAAATGAAAAACTGCTGCCCAGTAATTGAGCTCGAAAGCCCCAGTTTTGCAAACAAGTGCGTTATCCACTACATCGCACGGCCACCTTGCCATACAATGAAATACTTGTAGACATAATTATTACACATGCCAATTTTTTATGACGCATGGGACTGTCAGTGTACTAGAAGAAAAATATGCCTAAACTCCCCCAAAATGCTATAAATATATATATATATATATATATTTAGCATAAACTTGATATTATAACTTATATTACTTTAACTTAACTTACATACAGAAACAGACACCATTTAAATGCTAGATGGTAAATAAATGTTGGTTTTCTGGACAAAAACTTTTTTCCTTATCCATGCAATGTCAGGCGTTCAGTAGTATGTGAACAGCTAATAAATAAATGTCTCACAGCCTCCCCAATGGTGGGGTAGTCATAAGGTTATGGCTGTTGTTAATGCTAACAGTTTTAGGATGGAAGTCCATTGGGCTTAAGTAAGCAATCTCAGCAGAATAGTGTGTATTTAAATGAAGAGGATTATACATACGGATGCACTGAATGTAATTACCATAAACAAGAGAAGATAACTACAGAGTATGTTATACATTGCTCAAGCAGGATAATAATAAGTAATAATATGCAAAACAAGTGTTTGCTATATATGACTGATAGAAAGCTAGCACTGTGCAGCCTTGACAGTTGCCACCGATACAATAATATTTCTGCACAAATACTTTGCAAGGATTTCAAAGCTTTAAATGAAATTTATGAAAAATAAATTTTTTTTAATTAACATCGGATTGTCTATGAAGCACAAATTCAGCAAACAATTAAAACACATAAAACGAAAAGCAAATGTCTAAGAAATTAATATTGAAAATAAATACAAAAAATAACATTGTAGTTAAATAAGAATTTTGAAAAATCTGCAAAAATTTAGCTAAGCTATATGTTACAATTATCGTTGCGCGTAAGAAGATCATATGGTCTTAAGGCTATCCATAGAGTTACAAGTACTAGTTGAGGATATCATGCCATTGTTTATGGCTGCATTGGAATTATACAAAGGGACTGGAATGCGTGTGGGCTGGGTAGACTGTGCATGGCGCTTGTCCTTTCTTGGTGAGGCTAAAATAGACACCTTCAGCGTTTCTTTGTTCTCTTTAATAAATCTGCTCGGAGAAGGAGTTGCGGCTCGAGAGTATGACCTTGATCTAGCCTTGCCAGAATCTTGTGACAGTGTCCTTGCGCGAGAATGGGATCTAGTTCTCTGCGATGCCATGGAGACTGAATTGCTATACGAGTGTTTACGATTATTATTATTATTGTCTTCTTTGATTGGAGTCGAAGACGCTTGAACTTTGAAGGTTTGTTTCCACTTTTTAACGAGATCGTGTGATGGACTGGAGGAACGTGAGACCATGTCCTTGACTGGACTCCCACTCAGACTACTCCGTCGAGGTTTGACTCGTTTCTGTAAACATCAAATGCAGGCTCATGCGCTATGCCACAGAAAACCCGCCAATAGATTGCTAATAGATTGAAGACCACAGGCCACTCAACAAGGCGACTGCCAATGGCAGCCGCTCACAGAGCTTTTTATCCAATAGGTTTTTAAAGCTCATACAACTGAAGGGTTATTATCTGGTAGGAAGTAATAATTCCACTAGTCTCTACAAATCTAATTCCTGTTATATCTGAGATAATATGGTCACTAGGGCCACAGGCTAGATGAGCTGCTTCACTAGCAACAAAAAGGGTCAGCGGTTCGAGCTCTTTTATTTAAGACAAATACAACGTGACAGCACTCGACAGCAACTGCTGAGTGTTTAGTTATTACTGACAGTCATACGGGTTGACTTTAGCTTGTCAGTTACAAAATTTACATGATACTCTCTTGCCATACAGGTGCACATAACTTCTAACATTTCTGTAGGTAGACCTCTAAAGTATATAACTGTGCAGTGATTCAAAAGTCTTTATAAAGGTTGCAGTGATTAGGAGTTGTCTGTCTTTGCAACAATCTATTCTATGTACAGAGATACCTAGAGTGAACATAAATTAAATTCAATTCAGTAAAGAAACCAACTCATCAAAAAGTCAATGTTTGATGGCAAATTAAGTTCATACTATATTTTGATTAAAAATCTGACAGTGATGAAATACCAAATTTCTAGGAGTTTGTCTGTTGTCGGAGTTGTCTGTCTTTGCAACAATTTATTCTATGTACAGAGATACCTAGAGTGAACATAAATTAAATTCAATTCGGTAAAGAAACCAACTCATCAAAAAGTCAATGTTTGATGGCAAATTAAGTTCATACTATATTTTGATTAAAAATCTGACAGTGATGAAATAACAAATTTCTAGACTGATTGAAAAAACTTATGCTGGCGAATTTTAAATATTCAGTCAGATTAGAAATGTGTAAATAAGCAGTTAATTTCAACTTCAACGTTGCGAAAGTGACCGACACCTGAAAGGTGACTCACAACTGATCAAAGCACAGAATGTATCTGTTTCGCTTGAAACCATCCTGTGAGCTTTTGTCTCTCTAATATACACTTATATTCACTTATAACACTTATATTCACTTATAACACTTATATTCACATGCTAGATTTACATCCTACCTGACTGCTGCCAGCTGACTTCTCTAACACTTATATTCACATGCTAGATTTACATCCTACCTGACTGCCAGCTGACTTGCCATGCTGAAACTTTGTAGAGCGTTGCAAATCTTGACCTCTGCTCGAGTCATCAATGGAATGCCGGCCACTGTCATCACGAGTTATCAACAAGTCACTAGAGAGCAAGTCTGTAGATCCTGACCTTGACACAAAATAACTTCAACGGATTAGACAGCGGACATAAAACACTGCATAGACAGCAATGAACCACAGCAGTGATTCCAGCAACTAGTTTATCAGTGCATAGTTTTATGAGCAGAGGCCTACGTGGGTACGGATTCAGCTATCATATCATATACAAAGGTATGCCATGTCAGACCAGGTAGGAGACATCTGAGGCTATACAACAACCTCGCAAATGAATGCATTCACTTTTTTCCTTGCTATCCTGATGAGCTCTCAAGCAGGTTGGAGCCCACACCAACTGGATATGAGTCATAAATACATACGAGTCATAACTGTGTATGAGTCATAGCTGTGTATGAGTCATAACTGTAGATAGTCATAGCTGTGTATGACTCATAACTGTAGATAATCATAGCTGTGCATGAGTCATAACTGTAGATAATCATAGCTGTGCATGAGTCATAACTGTCGATAGTCATAGCTGTGTATGATTCATAGCTGTGTATGAGTCGGAACTGCAAGATAGCAGTCAAATACGCAGTAGACGTTGTACATTCAGCATCTAGATAGACAAAAGAGCACGTCTCCCAAAGGATTTTATGTCAAGTACAAATTATCATTTTGAGGTGGTTTGTTGACTCAGGCAGGCAATGATAATGATTCATGCTATGGGAGCACCTACATATGAGTTGGTCTCTGGCTAGCCACTGCATAAACCATTTTATACAAACCAATGAAATTTGAACGAGTCCAATTGCTGTTACAGTATGTACGCCCTCGGGTCGCGAGGGAACCCAAATGGAACACGATGATGTTTCGTCCTCACCATACAAATCCTATTTTGCCATACGAATTCAACAAAATTTTTTTTCGAAATTCAAATTTGGCTGTCGGTGTGCTTATTACGTCGGAATAACAAACATGTCGATATGTTATTCGCTGAAAACTTTTTCTCACAAAGCCTGAAAGAGATACGATAACTGATTTCTCCGAGTTCTGCATTCCTCGCGTAAAAAGTTGTATGTAGTATTTTTCGAACAGAGGGTCAGGGGACCAGACAACTTTTCTTAATCCGCTAACAAAATCCCTTTCATTCCTAGTACAGCATCCCTCAGGCTTTCTTATAGAATAACGTTGAAAAAGGTTTTAATGAGGTTGGCTAAAAGTTATACAGAAAAGCAGATGGAAACAGATCAGTGACAAAATTCTAGCGATGAAAAACTTGAAGTTTAAAAAAATGGTTACTAAAGTTAGCAAACTATTTTGTTACTAATTTTCAAGATGTACATGTATATACATGTACATATTGGTACACATGTACATATTGGTACACATGTACTAATTAGTACATATGTACTAGCTTGTACGTGTACAAATTAGTACACATGTACCAATTTTCAATATGTACATGTATATACATGTACATGTATTATAAAACATTTTGATGATTTTTACCAGGGGATGTTTGCATTATATAATTACTATGGGTTTCTAAACCCCTAATATGCTATACTATGCCAGCCCCGGAACAGATTAAAATCGCATGGCGAAAGTGCACTGTATCTCCTTCCAGATGCCAACGTTAATAAACTATTTTAGTAGAATGAACAGTCCTGCCTTTGAGTGTAAGCATTGTATAATTATTATAAAAGAGCAAATGCTTTGAGTATTTATCATAAACCATTTACATTTGCCTCAAACGCTTGAAGAATTCAATTCATGTCAGAAAATCAATCTCGATACCTACTGCGATCAGACAATGCCTATAATTTAGAGCTACTGCTAAAATTTTTCTCGTATATTAGATGGTCAACACATAAAATGACTACTAAGTTTCTTTTGAAAATTCTGGCTTTTACCATGGCATACATAGTAGAACAAAGATAGAAAGTAAATAGAGATGAGTCTAATACTTGACCTACTTGTTAACTGTATTTGAAGGTGCTTGCAAATCATCAGGAATATTCAGTGCAGAGACACTGTGAGATCTGTTTTGGCTCCCCATGGAAGATTTCACTCTAAAATTGCAAAAATAGACGAGTTGAATAGGAAGGAAAGTTGACATGGATGAATATGAGTGAGTTGACATGAATAAGTATAAGAGAGTTGACATGAATGAATATAAGAGAGTTGACAATAATGAGTATAAGTGACTTGAAATGAATAAGTATAAGAGAGTTGACATGAATGGATATAAGAGAGTTACATAAATGAATATAAGAGAGTTGACATGAATAAGTATAAGAGAGTTGACATGAATAAGTATAAGAGAGTTGACTTGAATGAATATAAGTGAGTTGACATAAATGAATATAAGCGAGTTGACATGAATAAATATAAGAGAGTTGACATGAATAAGTATAAGTGAGTTGACATGAATGAGTATAAGTGAGTTGACATGAATAAGTATAAGAAAATTGACTTGGATGAGTATAAGAGAGTTGACATGAATATAAGAAAGTTGACATGAATAAGTATAAGAGAGTTGATATGAATAAGTATAAGAGAGTTGACATGAATAAATATAAGAGAGTTGACATGAATAAATATAAGAGAGTTGACACGAATAAATATAAGAGAGTTGACACGAATAAATATAAGAGAATAGACATGAATAAATATAAGAGAATAGACATGAATGAATATAAGAGAATTGACATGAATAAGTATAAGTGAGTTGACATGAATGGCTATAAGAGAGTTGACATGAATAAATATAAGAGAGTTGACATGAATAAGTATAAGTGAGTTGACATGAATGAGTATAAGTGAGTTGACATGAATAAGTATAAGAAAATTGACTTGGATGAGTATAAGAGAGTTGACATGGATGAGTATAAAAGAGTTGACATGAATATAAGAAAGTTGACATGAATAAGTATAAGAGAGTTGATATGAATAAGTATAAGAGAATTGACATGAATAAATATAAGAGAGTTGACACGAATAAATATAAGAGAGTTGACACGAATAAATATAAGGGAATAGACATGAATAAATATTAGAGAATAGACATGAATAAATATAAGAGAGTTGACAATAATAAGTATAAGTGAGTTGACATGGATGAGTATAAGAGAGTTGACATGAATAAATATAAGAGAGTTGACATGAATGAATATAAGAGAATTGGCAAGAACTAATATAAGTGAGTTGACATTTGTGAGTATAGGAGCCTCAGAGCAATGGGAACTAAACCTTCAAAGGTAAAAAAAACTTACACAGCGTGTCGTGTGTCCACGTCTATTGAAGTCTTGTGTCTGGCTGACCTTTTGAGAGAGTTTGTATCACCTGCAGGCTCTATTAAACCAAAATGTAAGCTCAGACATTGGCTGAACTATTTTAAAGATATGATTGCATCAAAAAGGTCGATTTAATAAAACTAAGACCAATAAAAGGCTAAAACATCAGCTACAATTTGATATCATTTTTGTCTTTATATGTTTATAGACTAACCCTGTCCGGAGATATATGCGTTTAAATGAGGCCATCTTTTAAAACGCTCAGATTCCAGCGAGTGCTTTATTTGTGACGTAACGAGTGATACATGTGAAAAGAGTCCACAAGCGATAATTATAAGATCTCTTCATTAGCCAATCATCAGCACGAAATTTTTATATACATGTAGGTCATATTAAATATATCACCCGTAAAACGGGTTGTCTGTGATTTCGAAGATTCTCGTTGTTAGGATTTTACTCTATTACTAGTTAGTTACGCGCATTGACTAGTAGTAGATTCTAGTAGCTACGTGCATCGACATCGATATTTAATTTACTGATTTAATTGACATCGTTAATTTACTGAATTACTGCACCAACACATTTTATTGACGAACAACGGAATTGTAACGATGCTCAGTTCCAGCGAAGGTGACTCAAAGTTTTCTGAGCGTCAGGGGATTAAAAATTGGGCAGACAGGTTATGGTTAGAGCTGACAGGCATCAACAGCGTTATGCTGCAGAGAAAGATAGGAGAATGGAAGTAAATATATCTTTAACCTTGAGTATTCTTTACATACATTCTAAACTAACGGTAATCATTTTAGTACTCATAAATACATCTACTAATAAGTAAAATTATAACTTTTTGCTATCACGAATCATCGTTTCATAGCTTCTTAATTGTTTCACAAATTTTATTGTATCACCTAGCTATAACATTTGCTTAAAATTTTCTTTGGCATTTTTAGCTAGTAAATTAGATTTATGATTAGAATTTATGTTCATTGCTCACTTGTAGAACGTGAGGGACATTGACTGATCAATCATTATGCTCCTCTTCAACTCTCAGAAACAAAGCTTCGAATTGTTGGCTTTGCGTGTTTATGCTTTTGTTAAACATTTATTAATTTTGAAAATTACCCTCACAATCTATCTAACTCTCAAATTGAAAGCTTTCAGTAGATACGTGTTAGAACGACATATATATGAATGACATTTATTACATTTGTTTTATTGTTACAGGATACTTATGTGGTTCACTAGGGGAGCAGTCATGTCAGTCTGGAAACTACCATAAATGGGAAGGAGAGACACGAATGTGTGCCGCACAAACCATAATATGTTTTGTTTGAGTTTGCTGCAGTAGATTAATTTATCCTATTATATGAGCTGAAACTATGTGAACGGCCACGACTTAGATAGATGGTTTTAATAAAAACTTTATGCTGCGATGAAAATTTTTTGGCTTGTAAAAATTATATAATAAAATATTGAACATAATTGATTGAATAATAAATATAGAACATAGGCTATTGAATAATGAATATAGAACATAGGCTATTGAATAATGAATATAGAACATAGGCTATTGAATAATGAATATAGAACATAGGCTATTGAATAATGAATATAGAACATAGGCTATTGAATAATGAATATAGAACATAGGCTATTGAATAATGAATATAGAACATAGGCTATTGAATAATGAATATAGAACATAGGCTATTGAATAATGAATATAGAACATAGGCTATTGAATACATCATAGCCCTGTTGCCATCTGTGCTGAAATCTTTTTTGATAGATGGACTCAATTCCAACGAACCAAATATTATGTTCAAAAAATTTTATGCTCCACCCTGCTGAGTGAAAACAGGTGAGCCCACAAACCGCCAAACAGGTGCAAGAATGGCAGCGCGCTTTCTTTATTTAATAGCTAGTTTCCGGTGTAGGCGTTAAAATATATATAACGTATAATCGTATAACGTATATATATAACGTATAATCGTATAACGTATATATATAACGTATAATTGTATAACGTATATATATAACGTATAACGTATATATATAACGTATAATCGTATAACGTTGACTATACATGACTTTTTGGGATGCAGTTGGTTTTGCCATATATTCAAACATATTTTTTTCAAAGATGACGGCGTGCTTATTTTGTTTATTAGCTAGTTTCCGGTGTGGTAGCAACTGAGAACTTAGCTGACCCAAAGGCCGCGTTGAAATAAGTTAACTCGACGACCTAATTACCGTAGACCGGCAGAATTGCAGTCGGTGCTCAAATTTTTACACAACATTTAGAAGAAGCTAATATGACAAGTTTTTAATTTCGCTTATTTGAGGCATTGAGACATTCATAATAATGTATTTGGAGCTGGATTAAAAATTTTATTCTAGCCAACATCAGCAAATACAAAATAAAATATATGCCAATAGAGCTGCGTAGGACTAGACTTTTATCGCAATAGCCAATGTGAATACGAGATACAGAGACAGGTTGTATCACTCGTCACATCATTTTGGGCAAGTCTGGGCATGTTTTTTTGGCCTGAGCGTTTTGATTGCGATCCATTTTTTTCTATTTAATCTTCAAATATCTTGACAATGAGAACGTCTAACACAACAAACAACATATCAACTGATAGACAAAAAAAAATGCTTTCTTTTAAAATCAACTCAAATTTGACGCAATCACATCGCAGTAAACAGCAGTAACTGGGGCAGCATGTGTAAGATATTTTTATACTCATTATGAATATATTGACTATAGCATCACATTGATATCCTGACGCAGCAACAAAAGTGACACTAGTCATATTCAGAGAGGCAGCGGGGACACTACTTACTTAGGCAGCGACAGGGATCGTGTTTGTCCATGTAGTGCTCTAGCGTGTCCCACCCTCCGCCCACCCGGATCATTACGTGCTTGCGCAGAATCTGTGATCAGAGAAGAGCCTATCAGCTACAGCGTACCAGTATATGCTGATTATTTAGTCACAACCAAACTTGATTCCCCTGTGAGTTACAGCGGCAGAGATGAATACCAATCAAGCATTCAAAGGCAATTAATGTTGAATGATACGATGACCTCACCCCATGACGTACATTTACATAAAACATTTTTTCTGCAGATCTCAGTGTTGAGGGAAATTTTGCATCAAATGTACACAGCAAACAGATGATTAGCTTATTGAGGGGCATGTAGAAAGAGAACCAATATCATGCCACGACACTGGCTAATGATTTGATGATCCAGCAGGAAAGTGAAGCGTACAGTAGAAAAGCAGCCTATTTGTGTCCTAGACACTGTCATTCACCTCAGTTATTTGGTATTTTATTATTTTGTAGTCAGGTTGCAATGGATATCCTTATAGGATCATCCATTGCTATACATACTTTAAATGAGCCTTCCAATCGTGGTCCAATGAGTAGAAGAGGCTAATTCGAGAGAAAGTAGTCTTGTACAAGAGCACTAATTATTGTAGAACCATACTGCTGGCAGCACACCTTTCTAACAGTATAACAGGTCATACAATAACTAGAAATTCCACTGTCGTACAGCCCACGACCAAAGTGATATTGGAAAAAAGAAAGGGTACTGATGGTTGAGAAATGCAATATTAGCAGTCAAATGGCACTGCAGTGCAATAGGATAACTGCAATGGTAGCTGTAATGTACTGGGTGTGGGTGTTATTATATACAACAAACAGATATAATGAAAGGAAAAGATTATATGTTTATATCTCTCCCCCTGCAATAGGAGAAATGCAATATTGGCCAATATTAGAAGTAAAATGCACTGATATTATTAGAATAACCAATATTATTAATATAGTAATAATATAAAACCAATGCACTATTTTGTTTACATTTCAAGACATCATAGCTAACAATATCAAGAAGTATCAAGATGAATATCCAAACTTATAATTAAATATCGTAATAACCTCATAAGAATCGTTAGAAAAAAATATCATCATTTCCTTTACTTACACTGCATTGGACATCAGTTAGAATACCAAAGTACTCAAATGTGTCTAAAATGTCAGTTACTTTAAAATCGGCAAAAATGAAACGATTTCTGTACTCCTACGTTAATTACAGAAACCTTCAGCAATTCGACAATGCTATAGACTGGTGAAATGTGCACGTTACTTTTCTGTGAAATGCGCACGACTAAATCATTCTATTCTCTGTCCCTAATTTCTGGTCTTAACTTTGATAAAAGTGAGGCTTAGCAAGTTTTAATAACGATTTTCGTCCAAATAAATCTGTCTATTTGTGTATAATCCGATCAGATGGGTAAGTTTTAAGAACATGTCGACGGTTTACAAAGACTTGGTAACATATTTAAATAGGCTTAAATGTGTTTTGTATCATAATTATACTTTAACGACTCAACAAAACGATGGTTAAATTTGTTGATGAAATTTTGAGACAAGGTTCATCTCATTGTTGATGAATAATTTTCGGGAGTTGTGTGCACATGTGAATTTATCATAAATCTCCCAATCAATCGCTTCGCTCGTGTTTGGTCGTGGGATGACTAGCTCATTTTGATAAAAGTTCAACGACACATGACCAAGCTTGACCATAGCAAGTAGCATTCTTATTTAAACAACCCTAGAATTAGAAATCAAAAGAGTTTGGTGAAGTTTGAGGCGTATGCCTTTAATTCTATAAAAACGGATGCTTTTGGCTAGAGACTCTGCTTACTTTGATTCCTCCGTCAATCTTCTACTAACATTATTTCTTAAGACCTAACAAACAGTTTGAATATTAAATCTATGAATAGAGTGAGTGTCTGAAAATTTTATCGAGTTCACTTTTTACCATATTTACCACGAATTTATGTGTAAAGAAATGTTTTCGTTTGCCAGTAATCAATTAGATGTTCCTTCTGTTTTTCTTTCTGAACAGTTTCAATTAAGCAATTGATAACAAATTTGTATTGTATTTTCACTAATTATTAAAGGAAAGAATCACATTATAAAATAATCACAAAGATGGAATACATCTAAACAAGACAATTCCTATGCTATTGGACGTTCATAACAATAAATTGGAACTTTACTAAGTTTACAGTCATAACGTAGCGACACACCCCCATATGGTACTGCAATGCCATCATGACAATAGCCGTGTCACTCTAATTCTATCATTATTCGGTGTCACTGTTTGGAAGCAAAAGACTCATGTGATGCGCCATCTTTGTGCCATGAAAACGGCCAAAGCAACCATGCGTCGCACTTGTCCATGCGCATAAAAAATACAACCTTGACATATGGCATCGTACACAATCACTCTACCATAGAGCCTGATGGAAACATGATCTGTACGCTGCGCTATGCTGTATATGCTTGTCAGCCCAGCATAGCGCTTTGGCTCTGGCCTTTGGCGTACCCAGGTGTCACTATACTTTCACCTAGGTGTCACTGTACCTTCACTCAGGTGTCACTATACTATCATTGTATGGAATATACAGCGTAAATTTTAAGTAGTTTGAAGCAATTCGTTGTTCAATAAAATAGAATACTGCTTCCTAAAGGCGCAAGACCCATATTTCTAGTAAAAGTGCAGCTAAAGGTGCGATCGACTCGTGTGAAAGTAAGAGAGTTAAAACCTTGACTAAGTAAAAACATTGGCAATGCTGAATCCACAATCACTGAATTTCCATAGTTCAAGTGGGCTCGGAGTTGCTTCCACTCAGAATCATTGAAACAGTAAAATCTGAATGCATTCGACGCCATTTCGCTTCACTAAATTAGTGCGAAAGCGTCCGTTGTGAAAGTACTTGGACATCATAGAAACACTCACTGCTGAGTGGAGTTATTAGCCCTCCCCAGTAGTGGAGTTATCAGCCCTCTCCAGTAGTGAAGCTAAGTGGAGTTATCAGCCCTCCCCAGTAAAGGCAAAAGGTTTTTAGCATACTTCAGCACACAACCACGAGGGTCGGTGCTATGAAAATGGGCTACTGTCACACACTACTATTTCTTTACATTTACATGCTAAAGATGGGCTCGTATGAGGATGATGGAATAATGCAACTAGTTGTAGTGCAACTAGTTGTAGTGCAACTAATTGTAGTGCAACCAGTTGACTACCCATGAATTGAAAAGTGACCATGATCCAAAAGCAAGTCTACTTTAACGTGTTTTAAGGAATACATCGCAAATCTTGGAAAGTTCTATATAGTTCAACCATGAATCGCTCAAATTTTAGGGTGTATATTCATGGAGAGGGGGCAACTCCAAACTCATTCGAAGTTATCGGCAGCAGGGAACTCCGAAACCATTCGAAGCATAGAAACGCAGTGAAGGTACTAGCAGCATGTGCGAACACTTTCTACGATGATGTCAATTGAACTACTGATATTGTCATTACAGTCATCCGCAGTATGTTTACCCTTTTTATTATTCATACCGTAATACAACTACATGTATGTGCTGTATGAGAAACCTTACCCTCACGAAAACTATATTCTGTGTGTATCCAATCCTGTATTTCCCTCTGGACACGTTGATGAGAGGAAACTGTTTGGGGCAGGTGCATCGGCGAACGACACTTTGAACCTGGTGAAGAATAGGAACTCGTTAACACCCGAACTAAGACTACTAACAAAAACTAATACTAACAAGACAGAGTAAGAATGGAGAAAACTGCTAGATAAGAGTGTGCGACCAACGTTGAGAAGGTAACATTGAGTCTGTTCTTTTGAAATGGTAGCATAGGGTATGTTATGTTTAGGGAGTAACATACGGTACGTCCTGTTAAGAGGGTAACATGATGTTCTGTTAGAAGGGTAACATATTATGTTCTGTTAAGAGGGTAACATATGATGTTCAGTTAAGAGGGTAACATATGATGGTCAGTTAAGAGGGTAACATATGATGGTCTGTTAAGAGGGTAACATATGATGATCTGTTAAGAGGGTAACATATGATGGTCTGTTAAGAGGGTAACATATGATGATCTGTTAAGAGGGTAACATATGATGGTCTGTTAAGAGGGTAACATATGATGGTCTGTTAAGAGGGTAACATATGATGATCTGTTAAGAGGGTAACATATGATGGTCTGTTAAGAGGGTAACATATGATGATCTGTTAAGAGGGTAACATATGATGGTCTGTTAAGAGGGTAACATATGATGATCTGTTAAGAGGGTAACATATGATGGTCTGTTAAGAGGGTAACATATGATGATCTGTTAAGAGGGTAACATATGATGGTCTGTTAAGAGGGTAACATATGATGATCTGTTAAGAGGGTAACATATGATGGTCTGTTAAGAGGGTAACATATGATGATCTGTTAAGAGGGTAACATATGATGGTCTGTTAAGAGGGTAACATATGATGATCTGTTAAGAGGGTAACATATGATGGTCTGTCAAGAGGGTAACATATGGTATGTTTTCTTAAAGATATGAATGAGTCAAAAAGGTGGATCAAATGAAATTAAGACCAATAAATCATCAGCTACAATTTGATGTCATTTTTGTCTTTGCAGACTAACCCTGTCTAGAGATATAAGCGTTTGAATGAGATCATTTTTGAAACACTCAGATTCGTAACCATATCCGTAACGCGTATAGTGAACGTATATAAAAGTAGTCTACGAGCGATACAAATAAAATTTTCTTTTTAGCCAGTCATCAGCATGAAATTTCTATATAGGTCATAATAAATGTTAAAGGTTGACTTGCAACAAAATTCACATTACAGTTATTTGGTATCAAAAGATTCACCATGTCTTACTCTGTTGTGTTGTAGGTGCCAAATACGTGGAAATGTGATTACAAGCTCTTAAAAGCTCAAAAACGAAAAGCCGCCGTAGATAGGAATCTGTTTATTTCTCTGACGTAGTCATTACAGTTTGGTTATCGTCTTGTCACGTGATGTTCTCATGTGAAGTGAAAGGCCAATAAATAGCTCAATATAAAACTCATCGTAGCACTAGTTTATGACACACACTTCGGGTTTTACCGAAGACCTCGTATCAAATATAGATGCTCGCTACTTTACAGTTTTGTTTCGGCGTTATTCAATCGTCAAGTCGTAATCTGATCACGTGACCCAATACTTCGCAAATAATTTTTGCAGCACTTTTCGATTATCACAGGTGACCAACAGGCTCGCCATGAATATGAGACAATCATATGTATTCCATTGAGCTAAGGTTAAAAAATGTTCACCAGACAATGATATGTACTCCTTCGAGCTAAGGTTAAAAAGTTTAACGATTTTTTATGGTAAGTTATAAGATATCAGTGCTAAAAGTGACAGCTTTACAATGACGATAAAACAGACGCGTAAGAATAATAGACATGGTTTTATTGAATGCGTGAAGTATATTTGTGAAAATATTTCGACGAATGAGGTTGCATGAAAGTGTAAACAGAAACCATCCTGTAACAACTATGTTCCATTTGAGCCAATCCAAACTACGGCGGCCTCGTGTGGCTACGATTAACTGTTCGTTTTTTAGCTTTTAAGAGCTTCTCACATTCCCATATATTTTGCACCTACAACACAACAGAGTAAGACATGGTGAATCTTATGATACCAAATAACTGTAATGTGAATTTTGTTGCAAGTCAACCTTTAAGGATTTAAAATGCGTTGTCTGTGATCTCGAAGATTCTCATCATTAGGGATTTTACTCAATTACTAGATCGCGCATCGACAGCGTTCTTTACTGAATTTACTGAACAACAGAATTGTAACAATGCTTCCAGTTCCAGCGAAGGTGACTCAGAATTTTCTGAGCATCAGGTGGTTAAAGATTAAGGCAGACAGCTTATGATTAGAGCTGACAGGCGTAAGATATAAGAATGGGGGTAAATTTACTTTTAACTTTGAGTCTCCTATATATGCATACTAAACTAAAGGTAATAAATAGTTTTACTACTCATGAATACATTTACTAATTAATAAAATTCTAACTTTTTGCTGTCACCAATCATTGTTTCATAACTTTTTTATCGTTTCACCTAGCTATAATATTTGCTTCAAATTTTCTTTGGCAGCTTTGTTTAAAAACCATTTGCTGAGATGAAATTTTATGGCTTGTTAAAATTATATAATAAAATAATAATGTTGAAGATGTTGTTTTGCAAAACACGATTTGCAGAACATTGAATACATCATAGCCTCGTTGCCACCTGTGCTGAAATCTTGTTTGATAGATGAATGTATGAAGTGTAATCAGAGCTGTATTGACAGGTACTTTTCCATAACTTGTCTCAATTCCAACGAACCAAATATTTAGAGCAAAGAAAATTTTATGCTCCACACACTTAAGTGAAAACAGGTAGACAGGTGAGTCCACAAACCGCCAACCAGGTGCAACAATGGCTTTATTACCCCTCTGCCAGAATCGGTGGGTTAACTGATTTCAAAGAAATTTACGTTGTTTTGCGTTCACTATTTCGGTCAACTCATAAAACCATTTGTTTTGTACTGGAATTAACTATTCAAATGTTACCAGTAAATTCTTTTCTACAAATTGATACTAATAATGACTAGATAATTTTGACTATACATGACTGTTTAAGGAATGCAGTTAGTTTCGCCATAAATTTGAACGTATGCTTTTCAAAGATGCGGCTTGCTTATATTATTTAGTAACTAGGTTCCGGTGTGGGTAGCACCCGAAAACTTCACTGATACAAAGGCCCCGATGAAATAAGTTAACTCGACAACCTAATTATTAATTAATCGTAGTCGGTACTCGAATGTTTACACAAAATTTAGAAGAAACTAATATCACAAATTTTTAATTTCGCTTATTTGAGGCGTCTGAAACATTCATAATAATGTATCTGTAGCTAAATTTAATATTTTATTCTAGCCAACATCAGCAAATACAAAATAAAATATATGCCAATATAGCCGCGTAGGACTAGACTTTTATTGCAATAGCTGATGTGAATACGAGAGATAGAGACAGGTTGTCTCACTATATACATCATTTCGGGTAAGTCTGGGCCCATCTTTTTTTTTAGCGTTTTACCGCGTCAATTTTTGTCGATGTTAATCTTCAAATATCTTGACAATGAGATCGCCTAAAACAACAAGCAACATCTCAACTGATAGAAAAAAATCGATACTTTCTATTAAACTCGACTGAAATTTGACGCAATCACATCATCAAGAGGGTAAAATATGATGTCCTGTTGAGAGGGTAATATAGGGCAACAACAAGAGGTGATGAGGATTTCTCTTCGCATCAAAAGGGCTTTGCATTAGAAACATTATATTTGAGAGCACTGGGCTTACAAATACGCTGGATTTCATTTTGTGGCGCAGCACACAAATGTGGGTTTTCTTTTTGGAAAAGCAATAAAAAAGCGCAGCACAAAAAGCTACAAAGCTGAAGTAGAATCAGTTGAGAGAATAAACCAGAGTGCTGCCAGTTAATGGAATGTCCCTCCATTCCTACTCATATCTTCTAGAGGACAGCCGCCTCAGTTAAACAATCACACTCTCGGTATAAATGGGTAGGTTTGAAGGGATAGTCCAAATGGCAATGAACAATTGCCTGCTAGATGATTATCTAGCAGGCAATAGCCGGTAGGGTAGGAGTAGTATTGTATTGTAAGATAATAAGCTATTTATGTGACCACCTCAGGTATGCGTTACAGCGATCAGTCGATCAGTGTTTAATGCAGTTTGCAGTTAATATTTTGGTGCCATTGAAGGGAGCATAATAGAGATAAGATCTGTATTGCTCTGGCTACTGGCAGGCTGTTTGAAAACCTCCTACCTAGGCAACTACACTATACTCTATCACTATGTTTCCATGATGCGCAGTACTGCGATGCAGCCCCCTCTAAAGTCGAGGGAATTGTATGTTTACACGCTGCGCAGTGATTTTCAACAAATTAGCCAGAAAAGAGAAATTGGATAAATCGAATCGCCGGATGGAGACATACATTGATCATAGATACCGAACTTCAGAAACGGTCTTTTTATGCTCCTGTCGTCATAATACTTGTATTTACAATACACATTCACAGGGTTTTACAATTTTTACAAAGTAATATATTTCTAATAGGTATTTTTAAGTAATATATTAATTAAAGGTTACTGTAGGACTTTCCTGTTACTGTTGGCATCGATAACAAGGTCCAGGAATGTAATCACCTCATGATCCTCATGGGTGCAGACCGTAATTAAATTTAAGTGAAAGAAAATCGGAAGAATAGAAAAAAAACAAGATTAGCGGGATAACTTTTGTACTAGTTTATGGCCCTCGATGAATCTGCCTCCACAGCAAGAGAGCTATGCGCAACCACTGCGCAACTGCCATTTCCTTGCTGCGAATTTGCACTGGCTTCGCACTGATCACTGCGCAGTGATTTCAGTGCGAAGACGCCGTTTCCATGATTCGGAGAGAGCGCAACCCCGAAGTACTGCGCATCCTGGAAACATAATGTTTGTTTCCGTCGTGAGGATGATATGGATTGGGAGTTGTGCACACGTTGAATTACCATGCGATAAATGGTTCAATGTACATTCACATGCAAACTAGGGGACTAACCTCGGCATGGAAACAGTGTATTAAAATGTGCGGTGAGGTGGCACACCTGCCCATTCTATATGAAGGTCATTTGTTTACTTCACAGGCTAGACGAGCATTACAACACTCTATGAACGGAGTAGTTTCACAGTTTCACAGTTTCACACTATCTTGACTTTTCTATGGAAAAGCGCTAGCAAGCAGATCTTAAAATCATATTCATTAATCCCTGGTTTTCCCAACACGCTTTAAATGACAGTGATGAGTGATAGGCTGATAGCCTTTGTCATCTATACACCAGCTCGAGAGGCATATGTATGTATAGTGCTTAGTAGTGTTACCGCTCTCATCACATTCCCTATGTTTCCATGGTACTGATAACTCGCATGTCAGCCTCATCTGCGAGATGGAAACGGTAGAAACCTGGAAGTGCAGCGAGTTTTGTCACTCGCAAACTTCTGTCGAATATTTCACGCCTGCCAGAAGCATCCCTCGTGAGTTATGCGTAAGAAAATGCCGCGTACGCCATTCTATTTTAAATATTTTTCAACTACAGTCATCTCATTTCAATTTCGCCAGACAGGAGTGCGGAGTTATAGCCTCTGGTATAGAGTTCCTTATTTTTTCAACAAAGCGCCCACGTTAATCCACAACATGCAAATATCCATTGAAATACTTATCGCATAGTAACTAAATGTGCGCACAACTCCCATTCCATATCATGCGCAATGGAAACATGCATTCTAATTCCTGAGTTATTACCTAGGCTGTCTGGTCCTAGATGTACAACGCAGTAATGCAGCACGAGGGGACGACTCAGCGTGCAGACTAGCTTGAGCATCTCTAAGAAAGGCGGATTACTCTTACCATGAACATCCTATGGTTGAACTCTGGTTACCCTGAACTGAACATCACACTCTAAAGCCTGGTTTCCACATAGCAGCGTAATGATCGTGCGCGGCGCAGTGACTGTGCGCAATGCATTGCGTCGGCTGCGATGCAGTATTTCCATAGCACGCACAGGCGCCATGCTTGCATCGGACATGGTGGGTAATTTCCGCTCACTCTTTAGTACGGAAGACCGATTTTTTTGTGATGTAAACTAGAACAGACTAAAACATCCCTCCGTTTGCATTGTGGGATAGGTTGGAAAGGTCGATCCCTGTATTGTGGGATACATCATTGCACGCACCCGTCGCAAGGATCCATTCGGTTAAATCCTTGCGATCATCGCGTGTTCGACGTGCGTTCGTCGTGTGATGAGGTTTCCACATTACAGCTGGCCTACGTACGACGTCTTGCGCACCTTGCGCTGTTGTATGGAAACCAGGCTTTACCATGAACATACTACAGTTGAACTCTGGTTACCCTCAGCTGAACCTCATGGCATGAACAAATTACTTGCTAGCGAATCTGAGGAAGAATCTAATCTCACGAACACTAAGACAGTTGAATAGCCTAATTCTATAAAGAGGAAGATTCCCGAGGGAGAGAGAGCAATCTCCCACATATTATCGAAGGAGTTCACTGAGGCATCAAGTAATGCAATTTGATTCTGATTCTTTAAGAAACTAAGATAGAGATGTTACCCATTCATCTAGGCTAGCCTTGTCGCTGTCAGTGTCACTGACTGTGGCAGCATCAGTGTGCATGAATCCTTGACTATTACGTCTTCCTTCTACTCTCTTTATCTTCTCCTCCATCTCATCTATCTCCTGCTCAAGTTGAACAAGCATTGGTGCGAGCATGCCATAGCGAGCACCCCTCCTTGCCACCTAGCAATAAGACTCAGAGTAAGGAACCACGGCTATGGATGAGGAGCTATACTTTCACATTTCTCACTGCTATATTTCATTCCAATGTCGGTCTGGCAGCAATTTCACATGGCGAAACATGCAGTACGAGGCTCGGCAGCTTGTGAACATGCAGTACGAGGCTCGGCAGCTTGTGAACATGCAGTACGAGGCCCGACAGCTTATGTTAACAAAAGCTGTGTCAGTGGTGATCACACGGGCAAGCTACTTAGAAAATTTAGGGCTATTCAGAACATGGCCGTTTGCATCAGAAAACAGAAGTTTATAAGCAACTTAACAAGGTTCCCAATTTGACAGCGATACTGCAGCAGCCTCCGCCCGATCAATGCATTTTGGGAAGGTTTCATTCGCAGCTCGCTTGCAAAAAGTTGAACAGCGTTCAACACTTCCGCCACCGCCAGCAACGGTACACGAAACAGCATCAGTTCCCATTCCATCACGATAGTCAGACAAGCGTTTCGCCGGCGCTGGAAGTCTATATGGGAGGGAGCCAGTCTTGAGCACAATGATTCACGGATTTATCAGGATCAGGAAATGACGCAGTCAGGTGTGATATTCTAGCTGATGGCAGATTGAATCATAGATACTCGTATCACACAGCTGATGACTAATGCTTTCTAAATGCTAGACCTGCTGCCTTTCATTCATTCATGGATAAAGAATATTGGTTAACAAAGCATCTAGTACATGCTTGCCTTTTGGACATATCGGCAATTAAAAGGCCAGGGCTGTTACAACTAGTGTACTAGTGTCACAGGGGGTACATCTCTTTAAACCTCTGGTCTTGCGCCCTCAAACGCTTACATTATCATTCGTGACAGGCTGCAGGACTATGTATCGCTTTGACAGACGGAGATGCGAAGACGGAGATAAGCTCCATTAACATGTGTACATAAAGGCATAATCATAGCGGCTCTTAGCCAGTCTGATACTTCTACTGGCAGATACAAACAATCCTCCCGACTTGTCCAATTATAAACTTGTATTCCTACAGATACAAAGGATGTTATACTAGGTAGTGACGGAAGCCTTAAAACTAATTATTTGAAACTGAAAATTCTTAAAAAATGTTGAGTTCCAGTAAACACTTTAGTTCAAGAATTTACAAATCGCTAAATATGCTAGAAAGTTGTTTGAATTGTGCAGATGAACTCAATGTGCAGATGTTACCCCTCAACGATTTAATTGAAAGTAGCTGTTGCTATTTTCCTTCATCGGGTTTTGTTATTACAAATAATGCTATTATTCTTTTAAGAAATCACAATGAACAAGGATACTGAACTATGCGATGGGTTCATCTCTCGCGCATGTGTTAGTGTAGCGATGCAAAGGGTATGCATAGCCATGTATCTAGCGTGGAAGATCACAGAGCGACAAGACCAGAAAAGCATTAATAATTGTTACTCCTAAGGGACGGCGGCCATTAGTAGCTGACGTCAATAGTCGGATGTTATAGGCCTACACGTAGGCTGAGTCAGCTGCCACTAGGTCAGCAAAACAGCTAATAAAAGGGAACTGCATGATGGCCAATGATGAAGCTAAATACACATATATCTAGTTATAATTGTTACACGGTTTTCCTTCCAGGAAATATGGCTCGGATATAAAAGGCATCTATACTATTATCAGATCTCATAGTTCCTATCACAGGACCCATCAATTTTCTTTTCAACTCGACAAGGACCTTCAGGAAAAACTGTCAATGTGTATAATAGCCTGTGAATCACCCTTTCAGGTAGATTAGCACCAAGATAGGAGCAGAAATCTTATTAACAAGACTAACGCATGCGAGAGTATTTGCTAATTAAACCTGTTTCCACATTGGGTGCTCGCACGGCAGATGGTTCACATCGTGCACGCTGGGTAACAGGGTTTAACCAAGCATTTCTGTGCATATCGTGGCTTTCCGCCCATGTTCACACAGGCCTACACCAAGTTACTTTACGGTGCTAGCGGAGCAACACACCCCCCGTGTGGCGATGCAATGTCATCATAGAAACGGCAGTATCGCTCTCATTCTATCATATTTAGAGTAGCTGGTTGGGAAGCGAAACACCCGTAGGATACGCCATCTTTGGGTCAAGGAAACAGTCTTAACGACCAATGGTGTCGCACTTGTGTGCACATATAGGTCTTTCTTTTCTGGCGCTTCATATGCAGACATGCATTGACACAAGGCATCACACAACCATGCCTCTACTATGACACCCTATAAAACATGATCGTCTGCTTGTTGGCCCAGCGTGCCCTTTGGCACTGGTGCACCCAGGTGTCACTACACTATCTCTGTATAGGAACTTAGTAATAGGTATTCTACTAGTTTCCTGTCAACAACTACCTACCAAACATCAAACAGTCAATGGAAACATAGAGCTGGTACGAAAGACAGCTCAATACTCTTACACAAGTCAATGGAAACATAGAGCTGGTAGGAAAGACAGCTCAATACTCTTACACAAGTCAATGGAAACATAGAGCTGGTAGGAAAGACAGCTCAATACTCTTACACAAGTCAATGGAAACATACAGCTGGTACGAAAGACAGCTCAATACTCTTACACAAGTCAATGGAAACATAGAGCTGGTAGGAAAGACAGCTCAATACTCTTACACAAGTCAATGGAAACATAGAGCTGGTAGGAAAGACAACTCCATACTCTTACCTCCAGGATACACAAAATGACATTCTTCTCATTCTTCATCATGACAAGATCATCTGACTCGAAAAGTAGCACATCATTTACTCCAAGATGATGCCGCACCCAGGCTATGAAGTTGGCAAGGTTATCTCTAGCCTGAAAACTGCCAGCCTTCACCCCAGTCCTGTAATTAAACCAGAGGCTAGGTTGGCTAGATCTGACATAGGAATGACCTAGGAATGTTAATCAATTTAAAAGAATTTCTAAAACACATCACCAATTTTCGCAACTCTAAATATTTCTAGCCAGTAGAATGTGTCTACAGATATGTAGGAGACGTTAACGTCTCAATGGAGTAGCCTGAGATAATTTGGAAGCAGTGTTTGCAAAAGAATGGACTGTGAATGAGATATCTCAGCAATGCCTACTACTAAAATAAAACTACCCCAAGATATCACAAGCTAAAATAAAGCTAGTTTTACATGACTAACAAGTAAAAAAAAGTTGTCTGCCCTTAAAATACTGATACATGTAGTTTTTACCTAGATATCTCTTTTCACCTATCTCTTTTGTCCTATGTGGAAATTGCATAAAATACGACTGTCTTTTATTGTATAATTCACTTTTGTTGACAATTGGTTTGTTTTACTAATATTGCTAGTAACCAGGCAATCTTGTGTGCCATGAGAGATCAACAGAGTGCGGAGAATAACTACAGTAAAACCTTCATGTGAATGCCATCTTTATTTGAACGGCAGACCTCTAATAGAACGCCACTATAGAAAGGTTGAAAAATACAACGCCACCCTTTAATTGAACACCACCTTTATTTGCCCGCTACATTTTTTGATCTTTATGAACCCATAATAGCAAGTGATCAGTAGAAAAGTGTCTACGAAATCGTACTAATAATGATTCGGTTACATAAAAAATGATTAATCATTTTGTTATAGATGTAGTGGTTGCCATGATTTTAGTGACAGCTTACTTGAGAAGATTGATTGTGACAATCATCAGAACTCCACTAGGCTACACTATCAGAACTAAAATACCGAGCCAGCTATTCAATTTTAAACATGTTCAATACTTCCATCGTCCTTTTTAGATCGAGTTTCACGTGTTTGCGTCGCTAACACGTGCGTCGCTAACTGGGTCGTTAATTATTAACTTATAGCATACAATTGTCTACCTTTTTTAAACCTTTCCTTGTGGGTGAGTTGAATGCGCAGATCATTTTCAGGATTGATAGAGTTACAACACTTACTTTTGATAAATTTATAAAAAAATATGACAATCTAGATTCACATAGGCACGTTGTTTCGACGCTAGATACACTGTTCTACCTTCTTTTTGTTCTTGCACCCTTGCGAACCACAACTTACAACCAATGGTGAGCCGTGCTCAATGACCAGATAGCATAGAACTTAAGAGTAGAACTTAAGAATAAAATAAATTAAAAATATAATAAATAAGAAAAAGTAAAACTGACTGATACAAAAATAGAAATAAAACTGACTGAGCGCACAAATGACAACATGTTTAATTGCTGTTGTTGCCTAAGTTCTCAAGTTCTACTAAAGTTTACAGCAGAGAATGGTCTCCGGTAAAACGCTTTTATCGTAATTTTTTCTACATAAATCTTTGGGCTAAATCCGTTATGATTACCAATGGAGCGACCGACATAACATCGCAGCAAAGCCGCATAAACGGAAGAGAACAACTCCCTTTCAGTGCAGCTGATGCATCAGGCGCAGTGTGTATTGCGACAAGCCGTTGTTTTGCTCGCTCCGCTCGACGAGGACAACTCCCCAAAAACAACAGTTTGTCAAGACAGTCTATATGCTATCTGGTCATAGAGCACGGCTTACCATGGGTTGTAAGCTGTGGTTCGCAAGGGTGCAAGAATAAAAAGAAAATAGAACAGTGTATCTACCGTCGCAACAACGTGCCTATGTGAATCTGGATTGTCATATTTTTTTATAAATTTATCAAAAGTAAGTATCGTAATTCTATCAATCCTGAAAATGATCTGCGCATTCAACTCACCCACAAGGAAGCACGTTTTGATGAGGCAAAAAGGCAGGACAAATACAAAGATAATAAAATTAGTTGTTTTTATGTTGCTATCGTATGAAAATGCTACTCCCCTTCCAACAACATATTGTTTTCATATATTACAAATATCTGTTTGTTTTTCATTGTTTTGAGCCTTAGTTTAATTCAAAATGATGAATTGCGGGATCACCCTGTACGGGGCTTAGCAACAATAACGACTAGAAAAATGCTGTCCTTGAGGAACCCCATTAACAAACTGATGTGTTTAGCCTTAGTTCTAGCACTAATAGTTTCAATTGCCTAAGACGTTCTGCGAACATTTCATACTTTCGTAGTTTTGGGCACTTTGACCATTACTACCAATAAGAACATGATTCCATGCAAAATAACGTTTACTACTCTGTTCATACTGCATGATACATATTTTATGAAAATTTGATTTGTGTGTTTGGGGAATGTTAATAGTAAATTGTTACGTTGGTTAATAATTTTAGTTTAGAGGAATTGTAGTGAATATGTGTAACAAAATGGAGTGAATCAAATCTTGCCATTTTGACCTAGATAAGCGTGCATTAGCATGTTCAATGCATGGTACATGGAATCTTCAAATGGAGCGACCTTTACCACTTGATAGCAATTGTAGGCGCTATGGAAATGCAGTGTTCATAGATAAATGCATGTTATGGTTGAGCCATAGGGTATGTTACTACGGTTTGTAGTTATTTTGTTGCAAATTTAATAGTTCCCACATAGTAAAGTCCGCCAAGCACTGTGTTTGTACAGCGCGTGTTCTCAAAGAACCAGTTTGAAAAGAACATGAAAAGCCCTTAGCTACTAAAAATAGGAAAATTTATTCACGACTTTTTGTGAGCTGTTGCAGTGAAACCTAGAGCAAGTCTGGTCAAAGATCGTCATGTGAAAGTTGTGCGTAGGTAACCTTTATACCTTATGATGACATCATTGAAAAGAATAGAAAAGGAGCATGACTTTTTTCATTGATTATATGCGTCTCTTGACGATTGTACATGAGTCAGACTGAACCAAGCTATACACCAGGCAGGCCATGAGCATCAGTGAGCCAAGCTATACACCAGACAGACCATGAGCATCAGTGAACCAAGCTATACACCAGACAGACAATGAGCATCAGTGAACCAAGCTGTACACCAGACAGACAATGAGCATCAGTGAACCAAGCTGTACATCAGACAGACCATGAGCATCAGTGAACCAAGCTATACACCAGACAGGCCATGAGCATCAGTGAACCAAGCTATACACCAGACAGGCCACGAGCATCAGTGAACCAAGCTATACACCAGACAGACCATGAGCATCAGTGAACCAAGCTATACACCAGATGGACCGTGAGCATCAGTGAACCAAGCTATACACCAGACAGGCCATACGCATCAATGAACCAAGCTATACACCAGACAGACAATGAGCATCAGTGAACCAAGCTGTACATCAGACAGACCATGAGCATCAGTGAACCAAGCTATACACCAGACAGACCTTGAGCATCAGTGAACCAAGCTATACACCAGACAGGCCACGAGCATCAGTGAACCAAGCTATACACCAGACAGACCATGAGCATCAGTGAACCAAGCTATACACCAGACAGACCTTGAGCATCAGTGAACCAAGCTATACACCAGACAGACCTTGAGCATCAGTGAACCAAGCTATACACCAGACAAACCATGAGCATCAGTGAACCAAGCTATACACCAGACAGACCATGAGCATCAGTGAACCAAGCTATACACCAGACAGGCCATGAGCATCAGTGAACCAAACTATACACCAGACAGGCCACGAGCATCAGTGAACCAAGCTGTACACCAGACAGGCCATGCGCATCAATGAACCAAGCTATACACCAGACAGACAATGAGCATCAGTGAACCAAGCTGTACATCAGACAGACCATGAGCATCAGTGAACCAAGCTATACACCAGACAGACCATGAGCATCAGTGAACCAAGCTATACACCAGACAGGCCATGAGCATCAGTGAACCAAGCTATACACCAGGCAGGCCATGAGCATCAGTGAACCAAGCTATACATCAGACAGACAATGAGCATCAATCAGTGAACCAAGCTATACACCAGGCAGGCCATGAGCATCAGTGAACCAAGCTATACATCAGACAGACAATGAGCATCAGTGAACCAACCTATACACCAGACAGACCATGAGCATCAGTGAACCAAGCTGTACACCAGACAGACCATGAGCATCAGTGAACCAAGCTATACACCAGACAGGCCATGAGCATCAGTGAACCAAGCTATACACCAGACAGGCCACGAGCATCAGTGAACCAAGCTGTACACCAGACAGGCCATGCGCATCAATGAACCAAGCAATACACCAGACAGACCATGAGCATCAGTGAACCAAGCTATACACCAGACAGACCATGAGCATCAGTGAACCAAGCTGTACACCAGACAGACCTTGAGCATCAGTGAACCAAGCAATACACCAGACAGACCATGAGCATCAGTGAACCAAGCTATACACCAGACAGACAATGAGTATCAGTGAACCAAGCTATACACCAGACAGACAATGAGCATCAGTGAACCAAGCTATACACCAGACAGGCCACGAGCATCAGTGAACCAAGCTGTACACCAGACAGGCCATGCACATCAATGAACCAAGCAATACACCAGACAGACCATGAGCATCAGTGAACCAAGCTATACACCAGACAGACCATGAGCATCAGTGAACCAAGCTGTACACCAGACAGACCATGAGCATCAGTGAACCAAGCTATACACCAGACAGGCCACGAGCATCAGTGAACCAAGCTATACACCAGACAGACCATGAGCATCAGTGAACCAAGCTGTACACCTGACAGACCATGAGCATCAGTGAACCAAGCTGTACACCAGACAGACCTTGAGCATCAGTGAACCAAGCTGTACACCAGACAGGCCATGAGCATCAGTGAACCAAGCTATACACCAGACAGGCCATGAGCATCAGTGAACCAAGCTATACACCAGACAGACCTTGAGCATCAGTGAACCAAGCTGTACACCAGACAGACCATGAGCATCAATGAACCAAGCAATACACCAGACAGACCATGAGCATCAGTGAACCAAGCTGTACACCAGACAGACCTTGAGCATCAGTGAACCAAGCAATACACCAGACAGACCATGAGCATCAGTGAACCAAGCTATACACCAGACAGACAATGAGTATCAGTGAACCAAGCTATACACCAGACAGACAATGAGCATCAGTGAACCAAGCTATACACCAGACAGGCCACGAGCATCAGTGAACCAAGCTGTACACCAGACAGGCCATGCGCATCAATGAACCAAGCTGTACACCAGACAGACAATGAGTATCAGTGAACCAAGCTATACACCAGACAGGCCATGAGCATCAGTGAACCAAGCTATACACCAGACAGACCATGAGTATCAGTAAATGTTTAGTATAGAGCAAGTTGTCTCCTCGTCATATGAAATTTCACTGCCACATAAATGGTTCAACCAACTTCTCCGACAACATGTTATTCAACACCGCTTTATGGAGTCAAAAAAGGTATTGATCACCCTAGTTCGCTATTTGCAACTTTTCAATATTTATTATACAAAAGCTCAGCACTTCTAAGCACGTTATAGAATCATATCTCATTCTTATGGTGCCTTCGTATTCCTACAGTTTTACGCAAGAAGCACGCATGAGGCATACGGATTCAATAGAGTATTCCTCTAAAATTGAGGTAAAATATGATAGTTTGTGCCTTTAATGGGGCACACAAGAGTCCACAACAATCTATTCAGACCATTCCTCGCTCTATTCTATTCATACCAAAGACCATTCCTGGGTCTATTCGATCATCATCGGGGCAATGCATCAGAGCAAGAGATGGCCCATTATCTTTATAAATATTTTCACGTTTCCGAGTTACGATATCCGAAAGCTTGCCTTATAACAAATGCATTAGGTTTATGCTAGTACCCTAGGACATTTATGTATTCGCGTCATCTAACTTTCGCATTTTCGCGGAGTCATCCTCTCACGAAAATTTCATGAGCGAAACTAAACTATAATAACGAACGAGCAAAAACGCGAAGTTAAATAGCTTTATTCATTGATATCCACAATAAAATCTTCATATTAGAAATGCAGGCAAGTTTCGTGTGTGGTTGGGCTCAATGGGAAATTTCTGGTAAACTCATTATAGCTAATACACCGACTGAGCAGCATGGCAAGTTTAGTTACCGAATTTGTAACTGATGAGGATGAAAGCCTGGTAGGTGAAGTCGTAAAATGGAATAATAATTATTGTAGTGATTAATTCTATTACCAACCAAAAACAATATCAACCCTCACCAGGTCCAACCATGTTATACTGTTTTGGTTGTGAAGTTGGCTGTTATCTATTTTCTTCTTCTTGGGACTTGAGTGTGAAAGACATGTGAAAGTCACGGTGGGAGGGATCTAGACGTCATTAATAGTCCAAGAAACAAATGGCAGCAGGTAATCAAATTGAATTATCGATCTCACACACACATTTCAACCTGCGGTTTACAAATACGAACTAGTCCCAAATTGAACTTTTTTCTTATTAGCGAACTGGACCTGAGGAATGTAATGTTTGTTCTACTGCATTTATTTTCACATCACTATATTTTCACACTCATCAGAGCCGCAAAATTAAGTTGCAGCAAAATTTTACTCTGTGTGCTACTCACGAAACTAAATTCTAGCGAAATAAAAGTGTCCTATTGTAATATATTATTGTATTGGTTCACGAGTCTGCGGTAGTGAAGTTAATAGGTTAACTTAATGCTGAAACGGTATGCAAGAGATAACTCCAAGTTAACGAGACACAACGGACTAAATTAATGCTTATGGCATAGTCCTTCGATAATAGATATTTTGTCAAAATTTTGTTACATGGCCTCTCAGGCGTACTTCTTAACCGAAACATTTCTCTGCTAGGATGTTTTGGTTCAGAAGGCTCGTTCACACTAGCCCGCCGTATGTCGGTGTTAATCCCAAAATACTTTGACGATTGTCTATGTTCACACTATCACAAATCCATCCGCGATTACATCAGGAGTGATCCATGGCCATAGCATTCTCATTATACAATCTGATCGTGGAAATGATGAAATACTAGTCCCGCAGCGACTGTCATAAAAAAAATAGATAAAGCAATCCACGACAGCCAATCACCATTGCCTAAGTGGTGCACATTGCACAGGCTGTCACCATAGCCTACGTGGTTCACATTGCACAGGCTGTCATCATCACAGGTGTCCTTTAGCGGGATATTGCCCAAGCCGAGGCCGGGCCGTAGTCTACACACACAAATAACTATCGGGGCATTGCTGAGTGCTACCGAACTTTGTGGTTCCCTCTTTTAGCAATGCCCTGATAGTTAGTGAGATGTTGAATTAGGACGTTAGGTTAGGCTAGCGGCGACCATTTCTAAAACAGCAATCGGACAGTCTCAAATTAATAGGGACTTTGGTACAAGTTTTGAGAAACCATAAGGTGAGTTGTTCAAGACATGACTTGAAACTTGGAATATTTTGACATGATGGGTAGCTCTGTCGAGTGGTTTGGTTTTTGTGTGTGCTGCTCATCGGATTGGTGAGATATTTGGGAGGATCCTTGTTTTTGCTCATAACTACGTGGACCTTTGTTGATTTTTTGGTTGTGTAGACTACGGCCCAGCCTCGGCTTCGGCAGTATCCAGCTAAAGGACACCTGTGGTCGTCATTGCTCGGCGAACTATCGAGAAAGTTTGACGATGTAATCTTTCCCTGATGTGCCCGCGTTGCCTCGATGATGTCATCGGTTTACGGTGCGATTAGTGGACGAATAATAGCTGAGAGGACAATTCCGACATGGTGATATAGTGTGAAACAGCCTTTGATCTGGCACAGAGCAAGCCACCCCATTTGCTTTTGGCAAACTTACCTGTAAAGTATGTCTGGAATATTTGAAGGCTGTTTATGGCTAGAAGCTTCGATATAAGACTTGACGTTGTTTGCATGATGACAAAGGAATGTACCATCTTGGAGGCTAGGTAGTAGATTGTCAGCTGTGAGCGAAGTGTTGTAGAGATCATTGAACCAAACCGCGAGGTCTTCTTTCATTGCATGAAGATATGCATCCTTGCTCTCGTATGGCCGAACTGAGCCTTTTCTATCTAGCTTGTGAAGACTATGTGTGGGTGACACAGGGCTACCCGGAGATGGGGGTGAGCTGAGGCTAGAGTTTAACGATTCACAATCCAGAGTGTCTAGTGAAGCAGGCATGAAGCTAGTAATCCAATATTCCACAAATTATGCCAATCACTTTCCTTCCTTTCTCACTTCTCTTTCATCTTACAACCTTGACTAGTAGAAATGAAATGAACAAATTATTTAACATATTGTTCTAAACTAACTTTAGGAAAGCTCGTCACTTTCAGTGATGTACTAGCAGCTAAGTACTAGCAACTACACTAGATGTACTGGCATTGCTAGCTAATATAGTATAGTCAAACAATAGTCCTTCATAGCTGAGCAGTTAGATTACAAAGATTAAAAAGCAGCAACAACTGGCACAAATTGCATTCAATACCCCCTCGCTAGCAAGATCAAAGTGTTTCTCCATTTAAGCGTCAGCTTTATATGTATCACTTCAAGTATAAAGTTCATTGTCGTATCGAATATTTGCCGATATTGCCGAAAGAGTTAATCTAATGCGTGTTTATGCAGCGTGAATAATATCAGCTTAAAATCATAGATAGCTGAGATCTGGCAAAATATCAAGAGCCAAAGCATTAATAAACCTACCGACTAGAATGTTTCACATGTTAGACCAAAATGTTAAAGAATACTTAGCAAGTTGAAATCCCTTTCAAGAAACAAGATTTCTAATGCGTTTAAACTGCCAGCAATGATATACATACCCCCCCCCCCCCATATCGTTGCTGCCAGAGAGCATTAAAGTATTTCTCAATTTTAACAGTTCAATCGACAAAAGCTAACAAGACTAGAATACGTCTGTCTGTTACAGTAGCATACCGGTAGTCGAACAAACAGTCGATAGCGGCTTTTAGTTTTGCTGTACATGTAGCACTTACTTCGTATCCTTCTAACTAGCCACTAGCGAAATGCAGCCCTCTAACCATCTGAATCAATAGTAAACCAATACAAAGCGTAACGTTAGCTAATCCCCTACTAGAAGAAAAAAGGTAACCCGCTCGGAGTTTCAATTCACGGCTAGATGGACAAGCCATTTCATCAAGGGAAGCCAGGGCTTATGGGAGTGCATACGTAAAACGGGATGGATGATTACACCGAACAATAAATATATCATATTATTCATATATTTTTATAAACTTTGTTCTGTAGTCATACCTGATGACTTTCCATATTAGTAAGTTGGCAGATGAGATTATAAATATCAAGAACGTCACATTTTCAAAATTACATGTCACATCAAACACTTCTTTAAAATTTATTTTAATTTTCTTTTCTCTATATTTTCAATAAACTATATTAGTAGCTGTACATAATTCATACCTGTTACGATATCATACCTTAAATCAATAATTTTCATTAAGGGCTACATCGAAAGCTTTTTGTGAACTTGTCATCATTACCATGGCAGATTGGTTACAAATGAGTCACATTACTTGTCATTCATTGGTCGATCTGACAGGAAGCTGACAGAAATGTGCATGTGAACATTGCCATAAAGAATATATGATAGTCTTCGGTGCTTAACCAATGGACAGAGTCACAAAGCATACATTATGAAGGCCTACCAGGCATTAACATGGCACCTCAGGTCAGAGGCTGCATGGTTGGCATGTCTATTGTGATAACCGACCTTGAGATTTCAACCTTTGACCTGGGAGGCTGCCGAACTCCTGCAATACTACTCCGAATTCTGTCATGGAGAACAAGACCTCACCATAGCTCTAATACAGTAAACCCCTGAACACAAAATGAAAACAAACAAATTGTTTCTTGACGCATTGTGCTCTAAATTTCGTCATGCTCATCACGTCATAAAACCTCGAATATTGTATGTTGTAAATTGCTCTGCATGTAAGATCAACTATTTTACATTGTACGTTAGAAAACTCATGTGTAAGTTAAGTTTTGACTGTTCCTGGTTGGCACAAGATTACAATATATATACTCTTCTTTTCCTAAATATACATGAAGCAGGGCAACAGCATCATTTACATTTTACAGCAGTTTTATAGAATTAGTATAAACGCATGCGACACTAACCATCCAAGACAGAAATGTTCAACATTTTTACAGCGCTAACATTTCATGATCTGTACTTGCATCATTCAGCATAAAAACAACCTTGGATAAGAGTAACTTGATTTGCAGGGCGGTTCTGCTAATGGTTTTTTCATTTACCAGCCGTAACAGGACCAAGATAACCTAACAATTATTAGAAGATATGCAATACCAGGAAATGATTCATTATTGACATCAATAAATTATTCTAAATTAGTTGCAACAGCATTCCACTGGTCAGCTGATTGGGTTGATAAAATTAGGTCAATGAAGAAGTAATACTAGTAGTCACTCGCAGCTGAAGATTTAGTCACCTACAGCTGAAGATTTAGTCACCTACAGCTGAAGATTTAGTCACCTATAGCTGAAGATTTAGTCACCTACAGCTGAAGATTTAGTCACCTACAGCTGAAGATTTAGTCACCTACAGCTGAAGATTTAGTCACCTACAGCTGAAGATTTAGTCACCTACAGCTGAAGATTTACTCACCTATAGCTGAAGATTTAGTCACCTATAGCTGAAGATTTAGTCACCTACAGCTGAAGATTTACTCACCTATAGCTGAAGATTTCGTCACCTATTATATATATATATATATAATAGCTGAAGATTTAGTCACCTACCGCTGAAGATTTAGTCCCCTACAGCTGAAGATTTAGTCACCTATAGCTGAAGATTTAGTCACCTATAGCTGAAGATTTAGTCACCTATAGCTGAAGATTTAGTCACCTACAGCCGAAGATTTAGTTCCCTACAGCTGAAGATTTAGTCACCTATAGCTGAAGATTTAGTCACCTATAGCTGAAGATTTAGTCACCTATAGCTAAAGATTTAGTCACCTATACTAAAGATTTAGTCACCTACAGCTGAAGATTTAGTCACCTACAGCTGAAGATTTAGTCACCTATACCTGAAGATTTAGTCACCTATAGCTAAAGATTATATATTGTTTCACAAAATCATATCAACCAATCTTTCAGCTCACTAATACAATGTCAGTACAGTATTTATTTGGAAATCGAATTTGATACTGTCTCAGCAAAGAGTTTGCTGTGGTAGCAGCTTTACTATATGTGACTTGTTATTACTCTGTGGCCACTATGTTCTCTTGCTGCTGATTTGTGAATGTAGAGTTTGCAGAGGACCTGTTGGTACATACATGTATGTCTAATCAGACTGTGTAAGGGGTGTCTCCTTCTCACCCCAAGCAGCACCGTGATGGAACAGCAGCACCTTTTTGACCTTTTCTAAACTTCTCTAACTTTGCCATAGACTAGACACGCAATGATTTCAACACAAACATAATCAGTTCATGATCTGGCTCATCCCGCAGCAAATAAAGCCTGTGAATGTGGGTATAAACCAGACATTTTATGATGCAATAAAGTCTGACCCTGTCCTAGCCTACCTAAAGTATTCCTATGTTTATGATGCTGTGAGAAACTGCAGCAGGCTATCAGTTACAGAAATATACTCTGGGGTTAGTAAAGCTGCAGTACGCAAACTGAGGAAACAATTATTCACTTGAGAGTTGTCTTCTCCATTGCAAACTACACAAATGTACACACCCACACGTATGAGTGAGTGCGTGTGCACGCATGTACACCCACACACGCATGCGCACACACACACACACCCATGCATGCACACATACTCACGCATTCACACACACTTACGCACGCATGCACACGCACTCACGCATGCACACGCACTCACACATGTACACACACGCTCTCACGTATACAGTAGAGGCTCTTATAACGTGTACCCCTACAATGTAAATTCCAAATACCGTAAAGAATTTACGCAAAGTTTTTGCTTTGTACTACGTAAAAAATTCCATATAACAAAGTGACAAGTAGGGGTAACTCCCCAAATTCGGTTTGAATGGCAGCATATCTCGCCCCACCTGTGAAAAAAACGATGTACATATATCGCTATATTTATTATATTCAACTTCCATGACATTTTAGTTTGTCGGGATAGATCGTCAGATGTGTCAACAAAACAGAGAATAGGATAGCTGCACAATTATTAATAAATACTTAAAGGCGATCGATCGGGGCAGGTATACAGTGTCGGTCTACTCTGAAATGTGACAAGTTGGGAGTACAGACAAAAGTTATTTTTTATCCTAAGCTTGACTCCTAGATACAGATTATCCTAAGCTTGACTCCTAGATACAGATTATCCTAAGCTTGACTCCTAGATACAGATAGAAAAAGAACAGGTAGACACCGCTCTTTTTTGAGTCAAATATATTTTTGGTTAGCTTTATTTATTTATTGTAGACGCATAAAATATTTGTTATTAGTTTTATTTCCAGAATAGACTTTGCTGTCTAGAAAAAATGAACAATTCGTTGTAAGCGAACGTCCTAAATCCCCATCACCTTACTAAAAAATTGTGGCAATCATAGTTTATAAAACCTATAAAATTTATTAAAAAGATAAGACAAGTTGTCGATGCAAACTGATATTATTACAGTTACGATACAGCAAACCTATTATTACAGTTACGATACAGCAAACCTATTATTACAGTTACGATACAGCAAACAAATGAACAAGTTTAGTCTAGTCTTTTTCTTTTTGTACGCCCAAAGGGCTGAGTTTGAAAAGGTCTTGGAGCGGATTTGGCAATTTACATGGATTTTACTGTTCATATAACATAAAATCCTTATAACGTAAACGTTTCTGAGTCGGATTTTTTACTTTGTAGGAGCATCTACTGTACGTTCATTCAAGTTTATAAAAACTTAAAAATAGCTTTTAAACTTAAAAATAAAAAAACATTCAAAGTTAAATTACGGAGTAACAAATTAAAGTGATAAATATGGTTGAATAGATCACAAGCTAATATTCACTGAACGTTAGTTTCTCTTCTAATCATATTTTTAATTTTACAGTCAACTATTACAGAGAAGGCTACAAGCACTAGCCCGCTTGCATCACATGCATCTTGACTAGATTCAAAGGCTAAAACGGGTTAGGAAAAGCTAGCCTTGAGAACAGGAATATAAGTGCTGAATATCTCCAATCAAACATGATAAGTGAAATGTTGGCATGTTTTATCAGCATGTTATATGTGTGTGGATTGGTTGTTATCAGCATGTTATATGTGTGTGGATTGGTTGTTATCAGCATGTTATATGTGTGTGGATTGGTTGTTATCAGCATGTTATATGTGTGTGGATTGGTTGTTATCAGCGTGTTATATGTGTGTGGATTGGTTGTTATCAGCATGTTATATGTGTGTGGATTGGTTGTTATCAGCATGTTATGTGTGTGTGTGGATTGGTTGTTATCAGCATGTTATATGTGTGTGGATTGGTTGTTATTAGCATGTTATATGTGTATGGATTGATTGTTATCAGCATGTTATGTGTGTGTGGATTGGTTGTTATCAGCATGTTATATGTGTGTAGAGTGGTTGTTTGTTGCTTTGCAGATCTTTCAGGGTGAAAACATTGATCTCAATAAGCAAACGTAATGGCCTCCACCAAACAAGTTCAACAACAGCCCATTGTGTCAGTATTGAAAAAATTGAAAAATAATTATAAAATAATAAATCTTATAGCTCCGCCATTGTTTTCTTAACTTACATGCTCCGCCATGTAAGTTAAGAAAACAATATTAACTTGAAATTGCCTTCTCAATAACAACTCCTAAACTTTCCTGCAGCAAATAATTCATGGCTTTAATTTCTTCCAATAAGTCAAGTGTGGATAAGTGAGGTATTGAGTAAGCTCAGCACTCAACTAAATTACCTATATGCGAGCTTCTTTAAAACAAACAATTCAACAAAATGCCAAAATAGATTCGCCATCATAACCACAATTAAACGCAGATAAATGTAGACTGCGCTCCAAGGCCTTTTTAAGAGTAACAACTTGTTTCGTTTGCTGCTTTTGCATGCTTGTTCAACAATTGCATGGCTTTGGTATAATCAACGCTGCCTTGTGGAAATCTTAATTGCTAACCAACTCGGGTGCATGGTTTGGGAAGGGAGAGACAAATCCGAGCAAGTTTGAGTCACTTGGCTACAGTCAAGGTTAACAATTTGACAATTGCTGGCAGTTAGTGTTTATACTCATATATACATAGACATCTATTACATGCGTGCAGAGCATGTGTTTATACTCATATATACATAGACATCTATCGCATGCGTGCAGAGCATGTGTTTATACTCATATATACATAGACATCTATCACATGCGTGCAGAGCATGTGCTTATACTCTTTATATAATGAGATTTATGAGGTGAGATTTGTAAACTGGTGCACAACTGACATGTGGTGTGTGAAAGCTAAACTATAAATCCTTCCTGTTCGACTGTGTAGAAAGGTTTCAACTGGATCTCTCTCTATATTTTCACAGGCTAATTATATAACATCCATAGTTGGAGTAATCGATTGCTTGAAGCCTGAAGGGTGTCAGTAAATTAGTCTGATGCCAGAACAAACAAAGGCTAATTACCGGGTCAATACTGTCTGATCCACATTCTTTCCGCTTCGTCGGTGGTTGACTATGGCGGCGTTTTCCTTTTATCTAGCCCTTTTATTTCAGGTCATATTAATTGCATAAGGCCCAGAATTGCTAGTACATCACTTTCATAAAAATGCTGCATTTGTCTCTGAACCTAAACAAATAGTCAACTATACTCAACACAAAGGTTTGCATGTTTCTCACAGATTGTTGCTTTTAGTTAGCGGGCCAGTTAATAAGAATAATGAGTATTTCACTCTGATAGGAAGAAAATCACACGCTATGGTTGTAAAGTATGTTGGAATTACATATTAATGGTCTTTCACAGGGGTAGGATTTGCATGAATGAAACTGGCCTCAAATTAATATTGACGAAGGCCACTGGCGAAGCATCTAAACATACAGAGGTTGCTATAGATTCAAGGATCTAAACATGCAGACAGAGGGTCCTATAGATTCAAGGGTCTAAACATGCAGACAGAGGTTGCTATAGATTCAAGGATCTAAACATGCAGATAGAGGGTGCTATAGATTCAAGGATCTAAACATGCAGACAGAGGTTGCTATAGATTCAAGGATCTAAAAACGCAGACAGAGGGTCCTATAGATTCAAGGATCTAAACATGCAGACAGAGGGTCCTATAGTCCGAGCGTGATCCTAAAGAATTTTCATGTGTCAGTCAATTGTAAAATGGAATCATATATTTTGAATGGAAGGTGATAAACCTCAAATACTAATTATATAGTTCTACAATAGTAGAGATGAGTAGAGATGATTAATACACATCGTGCTGTCAGCATTAACCATAACTTAAACCATAACTGTTACTTACAACTTTTATTGTATTTACTAGGTAAATCAGACACGCTGATTCTGATTTTGTACTCAAAATAAAGATTAGTCCACTAACTTTCAGTGTAACGAAGGCTTTTTTACAGCGTTTTAATATCGGTCTCGAAAACAACACGATCGGCACAACAAGCTCCGCCCATAAATACGTGACGTAACCTAGCTTTTTAGAAACAGAAGTTACGTAGAGATGTTTAGATCACCTTAGAAAAATAGAGATGGGTGTTTTAAAATATATTAATATCTAAGTTCAGCCTTAAAAATAATCTCAGTCTTTTTTGAAAGGTAGATAAGCTTTTTAACATTGCATATTTAAAAAAGCGCGATAACAACGCTAGCTCGTGATAAAACCGCGCTTTTTGAGCTCATTTTTCTCGGCATTCAGTCTATTTAAACATCATGTAACAAGCTACGAGCAATTTTAAATAGTTTATATACCTTTCATCAAAGACTGCGATTATTTTATAGGCTGGATTTAGATAATAATGGGTTTTAAGACACCCATCTCTATTATTCTAAATCGGACTAAACATTCCTAACTTCCGTTCCTGACAAAGCTAGGTTTCGTCACATACTTATGGGCGGAGCTTGTAATGCCGATTCTGTTGTTTTCGAAACGGATAGTGAAATGCTGTAAAAAACCTAAATGACTGAAGGTTAGCGGACCAATCTTTATTTTGAATACAAAATCGGAATCGGCGTGTCTGATTTACCTAGAAACTACGATAAAAGTTGTACGTGACAGTTATGGTTTAACAAAATTAGCCAAGAGTTAAACAACCTTACCTTTCACTTCAAAGTAGCTCGGCCCGGGTGATGATTGCACACGCATTTAATGAGTAGCCTACCTGTGTCCCACGCTCCTTGAGTCAGTAACAAGGTGGCTGCGTCTGAGTAGATGCAGCAAGTCAAATGCTGAAATGACATCGATTTCTAGTGCTATTACATAAAAGCACATTGAGTTTGATTGATAACACTGATTGGAGGAATGCGACACATTGAGTTCGATTGATAACACTGATTGGAGGAATGTTTGTTGGATATAGCTGACTGGAGCATCATAAATACTTTCTGTGCAAATACTACTTTGAGATATGGTGAATGTTGTAAACATTTATGGTTCAGTTTTTAGTATTGACCTTGATGGATGATAAGGCTGTATGGGTAGTCGTCATGGACACAGAGATAACATACCTCTAATAATTAAAACACTTGACAATCTGAAATATAGTGTAGGTAGTGTATATAGTGTAGGTAGTGTATATAGTGTAGGTAGTGTATATAGTGTAGGTAGTGTATATAGTGTAGGTAGTGTATATAGTGTAGGTAGTGTATATAGTGTAGGTAGTGTATATAGTGTAGGTAGTGTATATAGTGTAGGTAGTGTATATAGTGTAGGTAGTGTATATAGTGTAGGTAGTGTATATAGTGTATATAGTGTAGGTAGTGTATATAGTGTAGGTAGTGTATATAGTGTAGGTAGTGTATATAGTGTAGGTAGTGTATATAGTGTAGGTAGTGTATATAGTGTAGGTAGTGTATATAGTGTAGGTATTGTATATAGTGTAGGTAGTGTATATAGTGTAGGTAGTGTATATAGTGTAGGTAGTGTATATAGTGTAGGTATTGTATATAGTGTAGGTAGTGTATATAGTGTAGGTAGTGTATATAGTGTAGGTAGTGTATATAGTGTAGGTAGTGTATATAGTGTGGGTAGTGTATATAGTGTAGGTAGTGTATATAGTGTAGGTAGTGTATATAGTGTAGGTAGTGTATATAGTGTATATAGTGTAGGTAGTGTATATAGTGTAGGTAGTGTATATAGTGTAGGTAGTGTATATAGTGTAGGTAGTGTATATAGTGTAGGTATTGTATATAGTGTAGGTAGTGTATATAGTGTAGGTAGTGTATATAGTGTAGGTAGTGTATATAGTGTAGGTAGTGTATATAGTGTAGGTAGTGTATATAGTGTAGGTAGTGTATATAGTGTAGGTAGTGTATATAGTGTAGGTATTGTATATAGTGTAGGTAGTGTATATAGTGTAGGTAGTGTATATAGTGTAGGTAGTGTATATAGTGTAGGTAGTGTATATAGTGTGGGTAGTGTATATAGTGTAGGTAGTGTATATAGTGTAGGTAGTGTATATAGTGTAGGTAGTGTATATAGTGTAAGTAGTAACCATTAATTAGAGCAACATTTTACCTTGTTGGCATTCTAGAGTTTATCATTGTTTTAGTTTATAGACCTGCATGTTTAGCATTCTGAAAGTGGGCTCAGTCAAGATTAATCATGTTATCTCTTCCAAACACTTTAATGATGTTGAAACAGGGGATAGCAACATTCCCGGAACCTTCCAGAACAAATAGTAGAGACTATTCTTAGACTCTTGTTTGAGGGCGTTTGCGGTGCACATGATCAGCTTGATAAGATCTTCTAAGGAGGTACACCCTCCAGTAACTTGGAGCAGGAGCTCTCACAGTTCACATCTACCTTCACTGACAATCACCCTCCACTTGAGGTCAACTCCTTTGAAACACTAAGCATAGGCTTATGCATCATATAGACGATTTACTCCGTCATCTAATTGTGAGATATTTTTTAAACAAGTCGTGTTGGCAAGTGAGAGACGGCTGCCAATCCCGTTGTCAAATCACTCCTGAGCAATTTGACAACTGAAGTTGATATGCCGGACATTCACTATGTTTCCAAGACACGGTTAATCAGCGAGTTTGCATGGTCCGCGACGTGGAAATGACAAAACCAGCGAGTCAAGCGACTTTGCTACTGCCAAATTTTTAACGAATGTTTTACGCTTGTGAACGATGAAAACGGCATTCGCGAATGTTGCACAAAAAAACGTCGTGTAAGCTGTTCCATTTTAAACATTTTCTACGCGTCAGCCGTTCTTATGTCGAAAGTATGCTGCTAAACGAGACAGAAGTGCAACGCTATCTCTCACGAAGAATTCCTTATTCTTTTACTAGACTGTTTGCGTTAAGTCGCAACCTGTGCATGTCTATCGAAATGCATATCACACGGTAACTCAACGCGCACACAAGTCCAAATGCACAAAATAGCATGTATTTTGCAGCCCATACAATTGTGTCAAGTAGTGTCGCCGCTACGATCAACAAAAGAGTTTCCTGAATGGCTTCAGCACACTAGTACTGGTTTACGTGGATTAAGCATGCTCCTCAGCCTTAGGGCATTTCAATGTACTGTTCAGACTTCCCCGTCTATCTAAGGCTATGCTATGATCAAAGTAGTTAGACAGCAATCATATGATTACATGCAGTGTCATTATTGATTACTTTGAGTTCCTGTTTCCACCAGCTAGCATTGCTAGCGCAATATCATAAACCTATTTTAATGACAGCTATTGCATCATTTGACTGTTTGGTAAGTCAGCTATAGGTATAATTCCCCAGAGCACCTGCTCTTACCTCTCTCTGTACTTGTTCTACATGTACCTAGAAACCAATAGTCTCATCTCATTTATGTCTACTCGGGTGTCATTATCCCGATAAGATATGACAGCTAATTTCTATTAGCCGACATTTCTGTTTTAGCAACCTGATACTATGGAAAATAGACTCAGCTCCCTCCCAGAGGAAAACAGATTTGCTTACCTACCAGAGGAAAACAGATTTGTCTACCTACCAGAGGAAAACAGACTTGCCTCTCCTACCAGAGGAAAACAGACTTGTCTGCCCTACCAGAGGAAGTTCAGTTTTAACTTAGGTATAAGCATCAAGTTAGGGGGTTGTGGCACCGAGATTCTGTAACATGACAGATGACCTACTGACTAAAGTCTGTGTTCCATAGTATACAATATTGCCTCTGTTACCTCTTTTGCACAAATGTATTGATAATGATATGAAAATAACAAAATAGATATAACGACCACAGTCCATGCAAACTAAACAAGTTTACCTTATTAAGCAAGGTATCAGATCAACTTACAGGAAATACCAGTGAATGCAGCAAAAATAAAAATGCAAAACGTACAAAACTCAAAATGCGAAGAAAATGTACAAACTGTTTAGATATTTAACATATCCACAACCAATGAAAATATGAGACTACATTCTGTAGATAACTCTATGTAGATAATTCTATATTATATAAGTCACTCTGTTGATAGCTCTATGTCATGCAAACCATTCTATGTAGATAATTCTACGTTATATAGGTCATTCGGTTGGTAGCTCTATGTCATGCAAACCACTCTATGTAGATAATTCTATGTTATATACACTGTAGGTCACTTTGGTGATAGCTCTATGCCATGCAAACCACCCTATGTAGATAACTCTATATTATTCAAACTAGTCTATATAGTGACCTCTGGTTTTAATGCTTTAAGAGTATTTTTGGTCAAGTTTGGTAAGACTGAGATTAAAGTTTTTAAACAACTTTTACATATACACAGGGTACTGTTTATCAGCAAGCAGTGGGCCAAAAACCTCTTGAGAATCAAGGCTTAGGCTACATTCTTCAGTGCGACCTACTTCCTGACCCGGAATAACCCGGAGCTGGAGAGGGTTAGCGTGATACTTGTGCCTGTCCATACTGTGGGATGGATAAGGCTCAACGATATTTCCCTGTTTGCCATTTAATATCAGAGTATTGTGTTTTCTAGCGCTGTGGTTATCTTCCCATTCCTAAAAGCAAAGATCAGATATAAATAGTTCAATATTTGTGATACATTTTGTATACAATATATTTTGTAAAAAAGCCTATTTTTCCCATGCATGCAGTTGACTATATGTACTCATATGCCTAACTAGCAATATTCCTGTTTGAACTCTGTTTGAACTACAGATGATGTGTGATTAAACATCTATTGTCTCCAAAGCTAAGTAGACCTAACTTACTGATACTTCATATATTCTCATATAATATTATTATAGGTAAATCGGTGCAAATCAGTTATAGTGAGAGGCTATCAATTGTTTGCTTTTTATTGCATAGATACCATTGATGTAGAGAGTGTTGACTAGCGACAAATTATTTGCTCATTAGCCATCACTACCAATAGAAACAAACTCATAGATTATGTTCTAAAAATAAGTACCAGTGTGTTAAGAAATTCGAACAATTAGTTACAAATTAACATAAAGTCAAACATGGATAACTCGAACTTCACGGGACCGAGCAAAAGTGTTCGAATTATCAGAGCGTTCAAGTGATCAGAGCACTGTCACAAGTCCATGTATTTACTTATTTATTAGTAAATACATGTACATATACAAACTATAATATAAATCAAAAGCACAAATGGCTTGTTTCAAATTAAATGCTTCTAATGTAAAGTTTAAAACGTTTTTATCAAAACGTATAGAGATTTTTCTATCACTTAAGATTGGTTTGTCGTTTTATGTGATGTTATTGCCAGGACATTTTTTAGATTGACATTGGCAAAACTTGATCGTTGTTGAAATGCTCAAAAGAAAATACATCTTTTTCTTTTGAGCGTTTTACCCACGATCAATTTTGCCGATTTTTCTTGAAGTTTATGCAAAGATTACCTTACTTTACCTGGGATTCGTTAAGAGCAACACTCCGAGGCAGTTCAATTAAAAGTTTTACGAGGTTTTACGGTACATTGTATATCACTCACGCTTTTTGAATGGATACTTATTGAATGTACACACGTATTCTGTGTTTAGGTCAAACGATGAATAGTTTTTTTAGCTAAGACAACGTATACGTTTAACTACAACAATTTTTAAGACGTTTTAAACATTCAACATTCCGACGTTGATTCAACACGGAATCAACGTCGGAAAACTATTCATCACGGGCTAGCCGGGTCACGCACTCAAGGATTTTTGCCACGCACATACAAAACAAAAACAACACGCTGTTTTTGTTTTGCATGTGCGTGGCAAAAATCCTTTTGCGCGTGACCCGGCTAGCCCGTGCTATTCATCGTATAGCAGTATAAATCAAAATTCACCAAACCTTTAGAAAAGTCGTTGACAAAAATATTTTGCCGATGGTGGTAATAACGACGCTTATGATTTACAAAAAGATGAGGTTTACCTCTATGGCTTTGAATAAAGTGATTTTCTAAAGCGATAATAACCGTTTTGGTAGCCGTTGGGCAAAAAAACAGTTCGAATTAACAGTGGTGAGTTCGAGTTATCTATAGCAATTTATCATTACGTGGGAACGGACCAAAGAAACCGTTCGAATTTACCATGTGTTCGAGCTATCCGTGGGCGAGTTATCCATGTTTGACTGTATATATTTAATGTATTTATTTATTTGTTGTATCTTAAAGTTTTGGATAAATAATTATTTGCTTTGGTTATGACAAATCACAGACAGTTATCTACAGTGAAACTCGGATAACTCAAACTTCAAGGGACCGAGCAAAAGTGTTCGAGTTATTAGAGCGTTCAAGTTATCAGGACAGTCATAAGTGCAAGTATCTATCAGTAGATACATGTACATATACAAACTATATATCAATCAAAAGCATAGATTGCTTGTTGCAAGTTAAAGGGTCTCTCATGTGAAGTTTTAAATAGTTATTTTTAATCAAAAAGTATAAATATTTTTCTATCATTTGAGATTTGTTGTTTTAGGTGATGTGACTGCCAGGACGGTCTCAGATTAAAATTGGCAAAACTTGATCGCGGTTAAAACGCTCAGAAAAAATACATACGTATTTTTCTACCGAGCGTTTTAACCAAGATCTATTTTGCAGTAAGTCAGTTATTACAAAACTGCTTTACTATTAAAAACCCATTTTCAATTTTGCCGATTTTACATTAAGTTTATCCGAATTTTACCGCGCTTTTCTTGCTTTCAGAGGGTTATCGCTAAGCGGATGTTTGGTAAAATTTAATTTTTGCAAACCTTTAGAAAAGTCGTTATTGAAATTATTTTGCCGATGTTGGTAATAACGAGGCCTAAGAACTACTGAAATTTGATGTTTATCTCTATGGCTTGGAATAAAGCGATATTCTAAAGCGATAGTAACAACCGTCTCGGTAGCCGTTTGGCAAAAAACTGTTCGAGTTAACGGAGTTTCGGTCGAGTTATCTAAAGCCATTTATCATTGCGTGGGAACGGACCAAACAAATACGTTGAGTTAACCCTGTTTTCGATTTATCCGAGGGCGAGTTATCCGAGTTTCACTGTATTTTATAAAGCATACAATTTGATTAAAGATTTATCTTCTCTACATTCAAGTTGGGTTTTTGTTGTCTTATTGATAGAACAACTCTTAATATCCTAAAGATGCACAAACGATTGCACACACCCTAGAGCCGAGGTTGTTAAGAAGGGGACTGGCTGTGCCTACTGATGCCACAGGGCTGTTGCCAAGAAAAGCAGAGCTCTGATTTCTGCTGCCTTTCTTGTCTATCCTCTGTTCTCCATACAGTGGGATTTTTATGTCACAATCAACTTCCTCAACAGTCATCATGTCCAAACACACCCCGTTTGCTATTGGCTGTCTACAAACATACCCTATTCACTATTGGATGAGTACAAACACACCTCATTGGATATTGGCTGCCTACAAAAACACCGTTTGCTATTGGCTGTCTAAAAACAGGCTCCTTAACATGATAAAGAATATTTAACAGTTAGCTAATATATCCAGGCCTGTATTCCCTGGTTGCAAGTTGGGGCGGCTAATGTTAGGCGACTAGTTATGTAATGTATGGCGGTGTAAGCCCCTCAACAGGTTTCTTTCATGTAGGGCCTCAACTGGGCATCTCATGTAGTTTTGAAAAAAATTTATCGGAAAGTATAAACATTTTTTCTGTTGAGATTTGTTTGTTCTAGGTGATGTGACCGCCAGGACGTTTTCAGATTAAAATAGGCTAAACATGACTGCAGTTAAAATGCTCAGAAAAAAGACATTTTTCTTTTGAGCGTTTTAACAAAGAGCAATTTTATTTTAAGTTCATCCAAAGGTTTCTACGCTTTCGTTGGGCCATTGCCAAGCGGATGTTTGTTAAAACTTGACCTTTTGCAAACCTTTATAGAAGTCGATAACAAGAATATTTTTCCGATGATGATAATAACGACGCCCAAGAACTATTAAAAGTTGACGTTTATCTCTATAGCTTGGAATAAAGTGATATTATACAGCGATAAAAACAGTAGCCGTTGGGCAAATAACTGTACGAGTTAATGATGTTGAGGTCGACTTATTTAAAGCAATTTATTATTGTGTGGGAACAGACCAAACAAATCCGTTCATGATAAAATTTTACATTTTATCCGAGAGCGAGTTATTCGAGTTTGACTGTACTTAGCCGCCATAGTTTCCTAAAAAGTTGAGGTGGCTCAGCCGGCCAGCCGCTCCAGGGAATACGGGCCTGAATATATCGATAAGAATATCAATAGCTAATATTGAGGGTTTTACTGTACATTTTAACTGTAGCTAATATTGAGGGTTTTACTGTACATTTTTACCGTAGCTTATATTGAAGGCTTCACTATACATTAGTGTTGTACGATATAACACCACATGCCAAAACAATATATTGGCCCTATGAGCTATCGATATCGGTCAGTTTCAAAACTTTGGAGTTTTGCTCTCTCGATATAGATTATTGTGACGTTTCACCAAAAAACAGAAATACAAGGGCAATAATCGTGTCCAAATACAAAAAAAATTAGGAGTTGTCTTTTCTCTCTAACTTTATTTAAGAAACTCTTATGAAATCTTTATTCTACCTCGCCGGTCCGTTTCTAGAAAATTCTCAAAGATAAAGGAAATCTGCGGGCTTGCAAATAAATTTTCAGGAACTAGTACTGTGCTGATGTTGAATCACGAAAGCCGGCAATAATCGATGTTGGTTCTGCCAATTAAACACAGATATTTATCGCCTTGACATGCTATCGAAAACGCCGATATACCCAATTGCAGAATCGACCTACAAAATGTACCAAAATGATATCGTTCCACACAAAATTGTCACCCATCGTGCAATATCGTTTTGTCGTGCTGCGCTACTATACATGTTAATTGTAACTAATATTGAGGGCATTATTGTACATTTTAATTGTAGCTCAAGACTAAACTGAAGGAGTTAAATCTATCCGATAGAGTTTGTAAATGATCATAAGATGCGCAAGCAAAACCATTACTACATGGTAACAATTATTACATGATAATGACTATTACTTAATGATGACTATCACCTGATAACAATTGTTACACAATACCTATTATTACATAACAAAAATTATTACACAATAACAATACTTGAAGGTTTACTTGCAACAAAATCCACATTACAGTTATTTGGTATCAAAAAATTCACCATGTCTTACTCTGTTGTGTTATTGGTGCCAAATATGTGGAAATGTGATTACAAGCTCTTAAAAGCTCAAAAACGAAAAGCCGCCGTATATTGGAATCTATTTCTCTGAGGTATCCATTAGATTTGGTTATTGTCTTGTCACATGATGTTCTCACGTGAATTGAAAGGCTGATAAAAAGCTCAATATAAAACATATCGTAGCACTAGTTTATAGCAAATACTTCGGAATTTACCGAAGACCCCGTATCAAATATAAATACTCGCTACTTTACAGTTTTGTTTCGGCTTGATCTAATCGTCAAGTCGTAATCTGATCATGTGACCCAATACTTTGCAACTAATTTTTGCAGCACTTTTCGATTATCACAGTTGACCAACAGGCTCGTCATGGTTATCAGACAATGATATGTACTCCTACGAGCTAATGTTAAAAAATTAAATGAATTTTTACGGTAAGTTATATCAGTGCTAAAAGTGACAGCATTACAATGACGATAAAACAGACGCGTAAGAACAATAGACATGGTTTTATTGAATGCGTGAAGTATATTTGTGAAAATATTTCGACAAATGAGGTTGCGTGAAAGTGTAAACAGAAGCCATCTCCTACAACTACTCTAGGACACTTATATTTCCCTAGTATTTAGTTTCGTGAGTAGAATACTGAGTAACATTTCGCTGCAACTTAATTTCGTGGCTCTGATGAGTGCGAAAATATAGTGGCGTGAAAATAAAAGAAGTGGAACAAACAGATTAGATTCCTCAGGTGTAGTTCGCTAGTAAGATAAATTTTGTAATTTGGGACTAGTTTGTATTTGTAAACCGCAGGTAGAAATGTGTGGGTGAGATCAAAAATTCAATTTGATCGCTTGCTGCCATTTGTTTCTTGGACTATCAATGAACAAAGCTATTTAATTTCGCGTTTTCACTCGTTCGTTATGATAGTTTAGTTTCGCTCACGAAATTTTCGTGAGAAGATGACTCCGCGAAAATGCGAACGTTAGATGACGCGAATACATAAGTGTCCTAGAGTACGTCACATTTGAGCCATTTTGGAAAGAGAATCCAAACTACGGCAGTCTCGTGTGGCTACGATTAACTGTTCGTTTTTTAGCTTTTAAGGGCTTGTAAACACATTCCCACATATTTTGCACCTACAACACAACAGAGTAAGACATGGTGAATCTTATGATATCAAATAACTGTAATGTGAATTTTATTGCAAGTCGACCTTTAAATATTAGCAATTATCACATTACAACTATTTTAATACTTTCTAATGCTTGTCTTGTTAGCAATTAACGCGACACTCTGAAGCATTTACCTTGACCTTACCTTGACCTTGGTTGATTCAAGGAATTAGTTGAGTACTGAGGAGAAGCTTCCAAACTAGTCATTCGCGATGGCTCCATCAGCGAGGAACTTGTTTGTCTAAATAAGTCAATACAGTAATGGATATCACCAATGACTGCAGATTTTGCAGAAATAAAACATGAATGAGCGGTTGGCTGCTTGTGGTCCAAGAGAAGACGAGTCCTATATTTTATGTGAGAGTTAAGAAAAGAAGTTGGCCAGGAAAGTCGGCATCAATATAAGCACTGTCTGGAAGTTACAACATTGGCACATATAATAGCAGGCAGCAATTGATGAGGTTTTGTGGTAGACAAGAAATTAAGTTATGATTAAAGACCGCGTAGATGTTTCATAACTAATATTACACTCACTAGGACTGTTAGCTGATCGATACAGACAGAATCGTATGGAGTACATGTATAGATATAGTACTACCCTTACCAAATACAGACAGAATCGTATGGAGTACATGTATAGATATAGTACTACCCTTACCAAATACAGACAGAATCGTATGGAGTACATGTATAGATATAGTACTACCCAATGCAGATAGAATCGTATGGAGTACATGTATAGATATAGCACTACCCTTATCAAATGCAGATAGAATTGTATGGAGTACATGTATAGCTATAGTACTACCCTTATCAAATGCAGATAGACAATTTAATCACTGTTACTAAAGAAATCATATGACATGCATGTATAGACAATGCGATGCAAGTAAGCAATTGACCATCAGCGAAACACAGCATCACAGGCTGAAGAACTGCTCTACTAAGAAAAGCAGGGGAACAGGAGCAAGCGTCGATAGCAGCAGATGTGAAATACCATACTTATAGTCATAGCGGCTGAGTGAAAACTGGTGCTCAGACCCGATTTGCTCTCCGACAGACAGTCCGCTGTCGCTGCTGCATGCAGAGTTTTTGCTTCTGTTGAACCTGTCTTTTACTGATTTCTCATTCACCTTTCTTCTGCCATAGAAACTCCGCGTTTTCTCACTGATTCTTCTGCAGTTACCATGTTGAGGGTTTTAGGATTAGAAATCAAAAGGCAAGCCTGTGTCATAGCAAAACCTTTCAATGCTGACAGCGGAAAAGCAGCACTGTTTCTATGACAAGACAAAAAGCTAATGTCTAATAGAGAAAACCTTACAGGAAACACAAATGTTTTCAAGTTTATAAACATTATTAATGTTGATATTATTTTTAATATCATTGATATCATTTGAGATATTTAGTAACACATTTCTCTTTGTATTTAGTTTTGCTAAATGAAATGTCATCTACTAGGGAAATGACATCTTGAGATGGTATAGTTAGAAATGGAAACGAGATAGCACGCGACATACTTTAGCAAATGAAACTCGTATTTACAGTAAAACATCTAATTGAATGGCATGGCGCTTTTTTAAACCCTTTTCCTATAGTGGCGTTTTATCAAAGGTGGCGTTCAAATAATGAGTGGCGCTCTATTTATTGATTAGCTTGTCAAAATTTTGGAATGATAAATTTAACCCTTTTATGGACAAAGTGATGGTAGTGTTACCTAGATTTTACACTCGCCTTTGAACAGATCGGCATTAATCCCGACGGCATCAGTATTTTTGCTAAGCCGTTTTTCATATACATCGGAGTATCAGACCGAGTTGAACGAAGAACTACTTTGATTGCAAGTATTAGCACGGTACTGTTATTAATATATTACTAATATTAGTGTGTTATTACTTGTTTTGAGGTATCACTTTCAGAGTTTCAAAGTAAAAACTGTAAAGCTTCGGAATTAAAAAACGAAAATTACGTTTTAAGTTATTAGACATTTTTAACGCTTAAAATTTAGAATACACCATAAAAATGGCTGGTACTATGTCGTACTGTGTTCTTGAAAAGTATTCTCATCATTCATCAAAATGCTTTAGTTTTCAGGTCAGATTGTAAACCACATAATAGATGAATTTGAAGACAATATATCGGATTTAGCAATTAGTGACTTCGAACCAGAGTGTAGTTTTGATGATTGTGACGAGAACTCCTCAGGTAAACCGTCACTAAAATTAGGGCAACCACTACAGCAACAACAAAAGAATTAATTGCTATCCATGTAACTGAGTCATTATTAGCACTATTTTATGGACACTTTTCTACTGATCACTTGCTATTATGGGTTTGTAAAGATTAAATAATGCCAAGTTGGCGGACAAAATAAAAGTGGCACTCAATTAAAAGGTGGCATAGCATTTTTCAACTCTTTTTCTATAGTGGTGTTCTATAAGAGGTGGTGTTCAAATAAAGGTGGAGTTTAAATAAAGATTTTGCGGTATACTAGAAAGACTGCAGGTGATTTTTTGCATCGATGGACTTGACCAAACTAACCAAACCGACTAAAGATACGGGTAATATGTGCGATGTAGGACAAAGTTACCAGTTTTGAGGTCAAAGCAAAAGGCCTTGAGAGGTGGACACAGAGTATTCCATGTGCCATTTCTTCTTACATTCACCAGTCGAGAAGTTAATGATTGTGGCTGGTTGAGTGAACATGCAATGCTTAAGATTAGTTGAGAGTCATTATTTAGAACTTTTTGCTAAAAAAATTATCAAGTGTTAATAAACAACTTTTATAGCCTGTGATTTCTACGTTCATAAAGTACAAGCATCACACAACACTGGATAGTGAGAATTCTATGCTAAACATACATTCAGCTGTATTCATAGCACCAATGAGTTTCATACATGCAGACTATGTTACTAGGCAATTCAAAGATAAAATACTCCTACCTTGCTTTCTCTTTTTTCCTGAAGCAGAGCCCGACGATAAGGATAAAAAGAATTATGACGATTAAGATTCCAATCGTGCATCCGATGTAGAGCCATAGCATTGGGTCTGCAATAGGTTTTGTACTTCAAATATTCATTCAAGATATCATTTGCCTTCTCCCAATGAGAGTTGCTCTATTTAATAAGACAGTGAATTAACAAGACCTTCTCCCAATGAGAGTTGCTCTATTTAATAAGACAGTGAATTAACAAGACCTTCTCCCAATGAGAGTTGCTCTATTTAATAAGACAGTGAATTAACAAGACCTTCTCCCAATGAGAGTTGCTCTATTTAATAAGACAGTGAATTAACAAGACCTTCTCCCAATGAGAGTTGCTCTATTTTATAAGACAGTGAATTAACAAGACCTGTTCACGATGTAACCATTTTATTTCTTCAGCTTCTTCGCTGGTTGGAGTAAAAAGCTTCCAATAACTGACTTTGTTGAATCCACTCCATACATGTACAGTACCTATATTGAAAACTGTTAGCAAATGACAAATTGTCATAACTGGAATTGTCTCCTCTCACTACTGACAAACCCGATAATCTTTACTTTAATAAGAGCAGTGCCTGTCTATCCGTCTGTCCAAAGATAGGCTAAGAGCATTAGGAAAAAATGTTGCCGTGCGCAGGAATCGAATCTGAGATGTCAGATTTAAAGACAAGCATGCTACCGCTGCACTACTCTGGTACCTTACCGCTTGATGGGATAACTCTCCATTTACTGATTACTCATGACGGTCTCTCGCAGTGCACGAGACTGGCAAGTGTACTAGTAAAAATAATACGAGAATACAAGTCTCCATTGTTCTACACAAGAATACAAGTCTCCATTGTTCTACACAAGAATACAAGTTTCCATTGTTCTACACAAGAATACAAGTCTCTATTGTTCTACACGAGAATACACTGTTTTCATTATTAGCCGATCATTGTTATATTCGTAGAATTTACAATACATATTACATAATATAACATGTAATTAATTTATTGTATTCTGTAGTATACTGGTCTGTTTAGCAGTCTCGTGCATTGTGGGAAACCGTCATGAGTTATCAGTATCTCCATAATTATTTTGTGATGTGACAAGGGGGCCGAGTGATGTAGTGGTTAGTGCGACGGCCAGTAAAACGGAGTGTGTGAGTTCAATTACCTTGCGAGGCACGGACCAGTAATTACTAGTAACTAGTAAGTAGTTACTAGTCAGTATGTGCTAGTTACCAGTAACTAGTACATACTGACTAGTCACTTATACCTCTTGATTAATCTCCATACAAAATAAAACATGACAATATGTAACAACATGACAGTATGTATAATGCTGACACTGTAATTTCTTTATATTCACAAGATAATAATAGCATAGATATATAAATTACTCAATAGCCAAAATGAAAAGGATAATATTGACCTGTCGATCTTTCAGGACAGGATGGATAACTCCAAGTACCATCTTCTCCGCAAGTTCCACTGAGCTCACTAATATAAAGTGTACACTGATAGGTGACAATGTCTCCAAGGCCAGTGCCGTTGTGTGATACCATTTTTGCTGAGGTGATGTTACCAGGTATCGCACAATCTATTTCTAGAAGTCGAACAAATATTGTGCTAAAGAAATTGGAATTGAATTGAATGATCTTAACATAATTCATCCCAAGGCACTGGTCATGGAGTGTTTCCATGGCAATGATAAGCAACGAAAAATCAGAAAAGAAAATTTAATCGTGCGTCCGAATTCTCTGAACAATTTTGCAGGAAAACTATCTAAAATTCTTTTTAACTGAGCCTGGATATGCAATAAGAAAGTGTTTAGGCTTACACAATACATAAAATTGGAGTTATCTTTACATGTGACTATCAAAGATAGGCTGCGTAGAAAGAATAAAAAAAAAAAACTTTTGCCATTTGCTGACCATGTTTGTTATGGAGCAGATACTTGGCTATTATACTGTTGGGAGCTAGTATACTGTAGCCCCCCAAACTTTACCTATTTATAAAGATCTGGCTTTTAGTGATAAATTGAAAGGCAGGCACTTATTAACGGCAATGAACATGATTATTGCGTAGAGCGAAGTGATATGCTACACTCAAAGCAAAGACTACCACGTGTCATCAACGAATCAGAGACGAGTGCGAGTAAAACCTAAATGCCAAGCAGGCACCCAACACGCATAGCCTTCACATAGGAAGCCCAAAAACCACCTAGTTTCGTATCTTATCTAGAATTTGAAAAGCTGCTTTGACGCCTAATTCATGAAGTCTTCACACTTCTTTCTGAGTTTATACCAAAATTTAGACCTGAGCTATAAACATAATACTTGGCAATCTTAGTTAGCTTCTTAATATAACAGAGCGAGTTTGTTTAACAGACTAAATTGTGCTTGGAATGGACAGCACTAGTGGAAAAACTAACCTTTGCATTGCGGAAGGCTTGACCACGTCCCGTTAGCCTGGCAGACTATATTTTTATTTGAAGTAAACATATATCCCCTATCGCACGAATATTCAACTGTAGAACCATAAACAGTTTGTTGAATATTTTCATGATTTCCATTGGCTATTAACAGCTTGCCTGGCTGGCCACAGTCTTTAGCTGTAAGACAAGATACGCTTAAAGAAACCATTGTTAACAAAGGAGTAGTAGTAGCCTATATATATATATATATATATATATATATATATATATATATATATATACTCATGCTACAGACAGTACTGTTTCGGCTATTGAAGCCTCATCAGTGCAGCTCAGAGCTTAGGCAAGGGACACGAATCCCATTACCAATGAGAGTTGACTTCCTGCCACGAAACAACTAAGTTGCTTCACAGACTTTAAGAAAGTCAATGTGCTGGCACCAGAGTGCTCAAATCACACAAGTGATGAGCTTTGCACAAAGGCTAGTAGTGCCGCACCTCTCACAGAGCGCTCAACCTAACCGAAGTGAGGGAGCATAATACTCATGCTATATATATATATATATATATATATATATATATATATATATTTAGAATATATATATATATATATATGTACCGGTATGCATATACATATACATATATATATATTTAGAATATATATATGTATATATTTAGAATATATGTATATGTATATATTTAGAATATATATATTTAGAATATATATATGTATATATTTAGAATATATATATATGTATATATTTAGAATATATATATATCTAGAATATAGATATATATACAGTCAAACATGGATAACTTGAACTTCACGGGACCGAGCGAAAGTGTTCGAATTATCAGAGCATTCACGTTATCAGAGCACTGTCGCAAGTCCATGTATTTACTTATTTATTAGTAGATACATGTACATATACAAACTATAATATAAATCAAAAGCACCAATGGCTTGTTTCAATTTAAATGCTTCTAGTGTAAAGTTTAAAACGTTTTTATCAAAAAGTATAGAGATTTTTCTATCACTCGAGATTGGTTTGTTGTTTGAGGTGATGTTATTGCCAGGACGTTTTTTAGATTGACATTAGCAAAACTTGATCGTTGTTGAAATGCTCAAAAGAAAAGACATCTTTTTTTTTTGAGCGTTTTACCCACGATCAATTTTACCGATTTTTCTTGAAGTTTATGCAAAGATTACCTCACTTTACCTGGGATTCGTTAAGAGCAACACTCCGAGGCAGTTCAATTAGAAGTTTTACGAGGTTTTACGGTACATTGTATATCACTCACGCTTTTTGAATGGATACTTATTGAATGTACACACGTATTCTGTGTTTAGGTCAAACGATGAATAGTTTTTTTTTAGCTAAGACAACGTATACGCTTAATTACAACAATTTTTAGGACGTTTTAAACATTCAACATTCCGACATTGATTCAACATGTAATCAACGTCGGAAAACTATTTATCGTTTGACCTAAACACAGAATACATGTACGTTCAATAAGTATCCATTCAAAAAGCGTGAGTGATATACAATGTACCGTAAAACCTCGTAAAACTTCTAATTGAACTGCCTCGGAGTGTTGCTCTTAACGAATACCACTTTCCTTGCTTCCGAAGGGCGATCGCTAAGCGGATGTTTGGTATAAATCAAATTTCACCAAACCTTTAGAAAAGTCGTTGACAAAAATATTTTGCCGATGGTGGTAATAACGACGCTTATGAATTACGAAAAGTTGAGGTTTACCTCTATGGCTTGGAATAAAGTGATTTTCTAAAGCGATAACAACCGTTTCGGTAGCCGTTGGGCAAAAAACAGTCCGAGTTAACAGTGTTGAGTTTGAGTTATCTATAGCAATTTATCATTAGGTGGGAACGGACCAAAGAAACCGTTCGAATTAACCATGTGTTCAAGCTATCCGTGGGCGAGTTATCCATGTTTGACTGTATATCTAGGACAGTGCATTGCTAAAAAGGAGTTGCCTTCTCATTTTGCAAATATTCAGGTTAACACGGAGCAATGCTTGTTCATATTTAAAAAACTAACTTTTTCCATTAGTAAAAATCTTGTTAGAATAAATATGGATTGGTGGTTCTAACAATGACTCACCATTACAACCGGAGACCTCTGTCCATAGGCCAGACAGCTGGCACTTAATGAAGTTTCTAGAGCCATTTAATACATAACCTTTCGAACAGCTGTAGTTTACAGTTGAATTATAGGTAGTGGTGAATGGCTCTTCCAGATTTCCATTTTGTGGCCTTGGAGGGGATCCACAATCAACCTCTAATAAATATATCAGAAGCAAAAATAATTTCACACATCCTCATTGGTGTTCGAAAGTGTACAATAGTGTTTTAGGGGCTCCAAAGTGTGCAAGGTTTTTTTTTAATGGGCGTACAGTAGTGTGGCAAAATGTACAAAACTGTATCAAAGGTTAAAGGATCTGTTGAAGGGTGTAAGAGTGTAGAGAAGTGCGGATGTACAAGGGTGTGTAAATGTGTGTGTAAATGTGTGTTAAAGTGTACGAAGGTATACAGTAGGATGTGAGGGTGTATGTAAGTATGGGTGTACATGAGTGTATAAGATTGTATGAGGGCATACAAGGGTTAAGGCGTGGACGCGTATGTTAGATTTACGATAGTGTGTGAGGGTATACAAGGGTAGATAAGAGAGTGCAAGGGTGTGTGTGTAGATATGAATGCATAATAGATGCAAGTAACTTATAGCATTTTCAAACTCCGGTACCTGTCACTACAGGTATTTGAAAATATCATGTTAACTGTTATAAATTACTAACCTATACAGGTTGGTCCATTACTCCATTCCCCGCTCTGATTGCAAGTTAACAAATCATTTGTACTTAGTACAAACCCTTGTTCACAGATGAGGCTAGCGGTGTCACCATGGTTACTACTTGTATACTGCCAATTTCCATGAGGCACTTCTTCAGGTGGACCGCAGTTCACTCCTACAACAAATCATCAACGATTTATGATACATGAAAAATAGTAGCGCAGAGTTGGTTTAAGCTTATTGTTGAAGAGTACCTGCATTAACTGTCACCTTTAATGTGAGAGTACTTGCTCTAACTGTCACCTTTAATGTAAAGGTACCTGCTCTAATTGTTGCTTTTGGTGTGGGAGTACCTGCTCTAACTATCACTTTTAGTGTTAAAGTACCTGCACTTGCTGCCATGCTTTAATAGGAAGAATATACACTACCCATCACACTCATTTTGCCATAAAAATAAAATTGGGATGAGACACATGCAAAACCACAATGCCATGCTCAGATATATACACTATATACAAAATAAGGAAAACGGATTTTACTGAACTGTATAGGAATATGTGCTATAATTTTTGTCTCTTGCTGGGGCAGCTGTTAGATGTTGGTAAGGGTCTCTTACCATTTGACAGCTGCCCCAGCAAGAGACAAATTATAGCGCATATTCCTATCCAGTTCAGTAAAATCTGGCTTACTTATTCTATAACTGATGCTTTTAATAGTATATCGAGCTGTCATTTTGGTTTGGCTTTATAAACATGTATATCTATCCCAGAGAATTTTAACATGGTTGTTTTCATTGATTGACACTGTAGGTGATTCAGGGTATAGTGATAACATATACATTGTGGTGTACAGGGGTGCATGCAACGGCTAAGACTAGAATTTATTGTGGTGTACAAATGTGCATACGACGGCTATGACTTGAATTTATTGTGGTGTACTGGTGTGCATGCAATGGCTATGACTTGAAGTCATTGTGGTGTACAGGTGTGCATGCAACAGTTATGACTTGAATTCTCTGCAGCATTAGTGGAAAACTTTAGATGAGGTCAATGGAAATGATTGCGCTAAAGATTTTTTGGATTTTTACATCTAAACAGATATATGCCAGCTGACTATCTTGATATAAAGATAATTGATACAAAACATTAAAATGACTAAATAATTTACGTTGTAGCTCCAAATGAGGAGAATATAGCAAGCAAGGAAAAGGAGATAGTGGTAAATACTAGCGCCTGAGAGAAGAGGTGAAAATATACTTGGATATGAGAACATCAGTTACACCAGTAGTCATAAAAGTAGTTAACAGTAGTCATAAAAGTAGTTAACAGTAGTCATAAAAGTAGTTAACAGTAGTCATAAACGTAGTTAACAGTAGTCATAAACGTAGTTAACAGTAGTCATAAAAGTAGTTAACAGTAGTCATAAAAGAGTAGTTAACAGTAGTCATAAAAGTAGTTAACAGTAGTCATAAAAGTAGTTAACAGTAGTCAAAAGAGTAGTTAACAGTAGTCATAAGTGCATCGGGTACAGTCGCTCCTACTTATCAGATGTGAGTGGGTTGGGTGCAGTCACACTTACCTACTAGTCACTACTTAGAGCCAGCGCTGAAACTCTCAGGTCTCTGTTAAGAAACTCAGTAGCCATTTTAACACAAAGAGGAAGAGGGGTGGAATGAAACCTTTTCATACACATAATATATCAAAGAAGGGCGTACTTTGTCTGACTGACCAAATACAAACTGACATGGCTATGAGGCCTGAGGCTATTAGGGTTGAAGGTTGGCTCTGTGGCCGGGCCAACTCTCGGGTCAGCTTCAAGTCAGCTCGACCTAGTCCAAATGACAAGACTTTTGGCAAGAAGACCGAATGGCTCAGAATGGGACAGAGCCAAGACACGAAAAGTCAGTATACAAGGCGGCCGCCATGAAAAAAAAGGGCAGAGCGCCCTTGCGCTTTGCTTTTTTGTATACAGCTACATTTCATTATATCTGCAAAAATACATGTTGTAATCTTGAACAGAAGCTTGTTGCTGATTGAGATTTTGTGTAGTGCATAGTAAGAGTCTTTTTGGCTTCTTTACAAAATAAAAATAACATACGCATCATACCCTAGGAGTCTATGAGAAACATACATGTACAGTCAGTGAAAACTGTACCTGCAACATTACAATCCCATTAGTCACCACCAGAAAAATGTGTCACGTCAACCACGCTTCCCTCTTTGGGGAGTTACGACTAATGACAGTTAAGCCTACAGAAGACTGAGAGTTTCAGATGTCTAATCTGTCTATTTCATCGTCTTTCACTCAGGAACAGTGAAATCAGTGATGACAGACTCAAAGTCCCTCAGGTAGAATGATATTAGTAATCTCACGACCAAACACGAGCAAAACGATTGTTTGGGAGATTTGGGATAAATGCACATGTGCACACAACTCCCGAACAATTATTCGTTATTGGCCATTACCAAGCCCTTGTACCGAAATCTCTTCAACAAATTTAACCATTTTTGTGCAGAGTCTTTCAAGTATAATAATAATACAAAACACATATAAACCAATTTAAATATGTTACCAAGTCTTTGAAAGGTTACCACAATATCCTAAAACTAACGCATCTGATTGGATGATACATAAATAAACAGATTAATTTGGCCTAAAATCGAAATAGAAACTTGAAAAACCTTTTTTAATCAAAATTAAGACCAACCAACAAAACGCCAATAAGGCCGTGCGACAGATAGTATAATCATTAAGTCGCCCAAATTTCACGAGAAAGACGTGCATATTTCACCAGTCTATAAAATTGTTCAATTGCCGAAGGTTTCTGTAATTAACTTAGAAGTACTCAAAAGTGATTGTTTCTTTTTTGCCGATTTTATTATTCGAATTATTTATTTGATGTTATAAAAAATTTATTACTTCTTATAAATAATATTTAATTATAAGAATAATCGTTAGAATTTACAACATCGAAGTATATAGTGATTGCATTGTCTAATTGCCGAAGGTTTCTTTAATTAACGTAGACCATTTGAGACGTAGACTGATTTACAGGTACGAAAATGTGGTACACAGTTTATCAGCCTATGTTTTTTGTCCAATTACCGAAGGTTTCATTTAATTATCTAGAACATTAGCCAGATTTCTTTACATCATATCTACAAGCTAGGGCCGAACTACAATGCCCCTTTGTGACGAGAATATTTCTTTATTTTACTCCAGTTTGCAGAAAACTTCGAGATGCGTTCAACATTCAACACAACCAATTTTCAACTTTCCAACACAACTTTCAAACTGTGTATATTACACGGCAAACGCCATTTTACTTTTAATATTGCATTTCAGAGATATAATAAACATATTTCCTTATTGCTGTTGTTAGTTAAATTACGTACAGTAGGTTAGGCCTACAGCTTGAATTAATATTTATTTTATTGTTGTAAAACATAGGTTTGAGATAGTAGTAGATTAGGTTTGATTTTTATACAACCTTTTGTTTTGCACAATTGACCTTTTGAATTTCATTTCAAAACAACTTGGCAACTACCATGGACATACAATTTCCCAGAACATCACGACGTCGCAGTGGCCGTCCACGTGTCTCCCAATTATTGCGGAGGAGGAGAAATAGAAGCTCTTCACAGCAACCATCAACATCAAATGCTAATGTTCAACAACACGCTACTCAAAATAATAACAACTCATCTGATTCAGAGAATTCTTTAGTAGATGTTGAAGGAGAAGCCTACAACATCTAACTAAAGAATTCTACTTTTGTAGAATTCTGACCTTTTGTAACTACTTTTTCAACAACCAGTAGTACCCTTTTTTTTCCGTTATCACTTTGGTCGTGGGCTGTATGACAGGGGAACTTCTAGTGGTAGACTCAGAGTCGCTCAGGTATGGTGAGATAAGTGATAATAAACTCAGAATCACTCAGGTATAGTGTGACCAGTGATGGCAGACTCAGAGTCACTCAGGTACAGTAAGATCAGTGATGATAGACTGAGAGTCACTCAGGTACATTGAGATCAGTGATGGCAGACTCTGAGTCACTCAGGTACAGTGAGATCAGTGATGACAAACTCAGGTACAATAAGATCAGAGGTGACAAACTCAGAGTCACTCAGGTACAGTGAGATCAGTGATGGCAGACTCAGAGTCACTCAGGTACAGTGAGATCAGTGATGGCAGACTCGGAGTTCTGTTTGTAGATAACTACAACACCTGGTCTCTAACTTAACTATTTTGTCGGTATGTATGCTAAAGTTAAAAAATAGTAAAGTACTTTTATTTTAAGAACTACCATGGTTTCATGGCTATACCACTTCCTAGTTTTCTGAACCCACAAAGTGCACACAACTCCGAGTTGTTTATTGATGGGACCAGTTCTTATTCACAACACACTTCGCGCATTAACAATCACATGTATAGCGGTTTCATTATAGTTTCTAGGTATCAGACAGATTTTGTCTCCCTTTATGAGCACTATTTGATTTCTGGCTGGCGAAACCTGATCATGTGCGGCCACGTCTATAGTCCTTCTGCTTTTTTCTTCATTCGTCAATCACACACACCTAACAGGATACTAACTGTTGACTAGCTTCATTTTTCATTAATTTTGCTACATCGTATGCTCATTCATTCCATAATTTCTTGGTTTTCTTCCCACACTGGTGTATCTCCATTGATCTCTTCAAGCCATTCGACAGTCTGCATTCTTCCAGCCGCGCAGACTCCACTAAATACTTTAGTTCTCATTCCCTATATGACATGCAGCATCTAAATGTACACTCCTCCTCTGCACGTTTGCAAGTTCTCTTATCTTCCTGTTTATGTTTTTCACTCACTTGTGCTTACATTCAGTGCAATAAACCAAGTATAACTGGAAAACCTCTCCTGGAGATGCTGTTTTTTAGATGACTTATAGAATAATCTAAGCTCTGCCTTTACTAGCTGTAATCAAAGAAGTCTATGTTGTTTTAAATCCACTTGTCAGTAATAGTAGCAGTCAAGTCTCGCGCAATCTTCCAAGATCAGATTCCAACACCTGCTGGCACCTGTCAGTTTTACCTATTAGCTTTATTATCACTTTTGGACCACTAAGTCAACAGCTACATGCATAACCAGACACTCTCCTTATTACTATTATCTTTGTATTATTACTGTTATTTTAAGTTTAATTACAATGAATTTTATACACTACCTCCCTCCAGATATACAAAAATCATATTAAAAAGAGTGATAGTTTAGTGCTTGTAATGCCAATTAGACCTCTGCAGGAGCAAACACAAAATGGAGAAATACACATCAAAATGACATACACATTGACAAGAGGATAGCCCACGAGCATTTAAAGGGTGATAGACTGTCAACATTGATAAGAAGACCACAAACATTGACAGGGAATAGACCACAAGCATTGACAGGGAATAAACCCCCAGCATTGACAGGAAATAGACCACCAGTGTTGACAGGAGATAGACCACCAGCATTGACAGGAAATAGACCACCAGCATTGACAGGAAATAGACCACCAGCATTGACAGGGAATAGACCACCAGCATTGACAGGGAATAGACCACCAGCATTGACAGGGAATAGACCACCAGCATTGACAGGAAATAGACCACCAGTGTTGACAGGAGATAGACCACCAGCATTGATAGGAAATAGACCACCAGCATTGATAGGAAATAAACTACCAGCATTGACAGGGAATAGACCACCAGCATTGACAGGGAATAGACCACCAGCATTGACAGACAGAATAATAGATGAGCAAAAGCTACCTGCACTTGTTGTGACACCTGCAACAGGATTATACATACATGTACACATGTGAAGGTATGCTGAAATAAGTAGCATTGCCCGATACAATTCAAGTGGCTGTAAGAACCCTAGGAAGTCACCACATGGTAGATATTTTTGTCATCTAATGCTACACGAATAAAAAGCAGAGAATTCAGCAAATCACATAAGTATTTTATTTTCTTCTCACATTCAGAGCGTCATAAATGGCTTTCTACTTTCTTAAAACTGTCCTAATAATAATGAGTTATATTTTATAATCTGTTAAAATTGGAACCATCAGTTAAAATCTGATGAGTGAAAGCTACGTATAAATGGTTATAGCGTAACTAGCACACAGACATTCATATTAAACAATAAAAAGTTATATAGCTCATATAGGTTCAATTTGAGTAGCTGAGTGGCAGGAGGAGACAAACACAAAGGTGGGTGACACCATCATGAATACCAACCCTGCGCTTGTTGAAATGCAATTTATTTCTGTATGACTTACTTTCACACTGGTTAAGGTTCGTCCAAGTACCACTTCTTTGGCAGCGAATTGTCTGGAGTTGTTCCACATAACCTTGGAGACATTTGTATTGACGGGTAGCATTCACCCTCACATCGAGATTAGTTTCACAGTCTATACACTCATAAACTGGCATCTGAGGCAAATCATCCAATAAGCAGAACTCAGCTGTTTGTCAAAAATAAAATATCAGCAGTCATTATATAAAAATTATCTATGTATGTATTGCCTTGCCTTGCCTACACACCCTAAAACACAAACCTTCAATTCGTTGAGTAGCTTCCCAATGAAAGATTGCTTTGAGATGAAAGGGCCAACGCTTTGACATGCATTTGGCTGAAAATATTATAGTGAAAGAGTTTTGGAGAGACTGTTAGCATAGATAACCTACCTGTGCAAATGGGAGGAGTGCTCCATGACCCATTTTTCTGACAAGTCATGATTGCATCTCCGAGGAGTCTGAAACCAGCATCACATGTAAACTCCCAGTTACTACCAAACACTTTTGTCATTCCCTGTACAGGTCCTACGGCTCTCAACTCATAGCGTGAGTGTGGTACAGTTGGTGGGTCTGGGCATTCAATAACTGTAATATAATAACAAATAGTAATAATATAATAATGACTAACATTAATATGGCATGACCATTACAATAATAATAATATCTGCTAATTTTCTTTGATAAGTTAATGGAAAAGACTTTGCAAATCCTTGAGTGATATTTGCAGCTTATTATTGAATTTTTCCAAACGAAAGTTTTCATCAGTTCCAAAGCAGAAATATTAAGAAGCTGAAATGTTTAGTTAGCGTTCCCTTCTTGCTTTATTCTAGCCACTTGGCACCCTGACCTTTGACCTTTGCTCTCAGACTGCCCCAGTCTACTACATGTTGGACCGCTACTCCGATAAACACAAATACTTTCTGCTACGAGCTGCAAATATTAAGTGAAGTATTCCTAAAAAGCGAATTGTCTGGCAAACAAAAGATGATCGAATGACCGCAACTCAAAGTGTAATATCGCAGGCCATATGACTGATACGATATGTGCAAGAGTAGAGTATGAACAGAGTGAGTAGAGTGTTTCAAACAGTCTTGAGGAGGAGTAGAGCTGTCCATAGAGTTAAGTTCTGCTGAACTCACTGTTACAACTAGGGGCAACAGACCAGCTGCCATCTTCCTGACAAGTGAGAGGAGATCCATCCAACTTGTAACCATTATAGCAGCTGACCTCCCTAGTGGCATTGTAAAGCGTATCTCTACCGTCTATAATTGCATGTTCTATATCAGAAGGTTCCCCACAATCTTTTTCTAAAACATACCACTTCATAGGTACAAGCCTCGCACAAATTACTCACTGTAAATCAGCAGAATTGTAAAAGATGGATACAAATGGCCTCTGAAAATGGATTATTTGCCAATGGCTCAATTAAAAATAGACCAACTAGAATGTTAGCATAATTAAAAACAGATACGACTATGATTTATGTTTTGCATAACATTCAATGGTTTTGTATAACATATGCATCCTTAATAACATAAACATGAGGTGAATGTCACTGAGTCAGTTGGCAGTTGAAACTCACTCATATGATAACAACAAGGAGGGGGTTATACTATTATTTTTACTACAAATATATCATCACATATATATGTATCATATAAATACTTGCATAAGTTATATATATATACAGTATATGCATATATATTATTATATATGTTATTGTGTTATCATTACTATTGATTTCATGCACAACTCAGACCTTCATTGGGTTTGTGCTGAGAATCTGTTTGGAACAACTAAAAAGCAAGGTCTGGAACATTTTTTAGACTTCCAGCTGATCCTAGAAAAGCAACGAAATGTATCTTTCCCTCCTAAGGTCTAATCTACGCAGGTTTTTTACAACTTCCTTGAGAACTCAATGTGACGATTCCTATAAGGTGGTACTTTTACATAATTTCTACAGTTTGCTCAATTCCCTCGCTGAAGCATAATATTTTTCCACCTTCTTCGTGTCTCTGCGCTTTCTGTCATTAGGTATAGCAATGCCAAACAGCGAAGTGTGTTCAGGTTATGTATCTTTAAACCATAACTGTCACGAACAACTTTTATCATAGATTCTAGGTAAATCAGACACGCTGATTCCGATTTTGTACTCAAAATAAAGATTAATCCACTAACCTTCAAAGTCATTTAGGCTTTTTTAAAGCATTTCAATATCCGTTTCGCAAACAACACAATCGCATTACAAGCTCCGCCCATAAATATGTGACGAAACCTAGCTTTTTCAGAAACGGAAGTTAGGATGTTTAGTTCGATTTAGAATAATATAAATGGGTGTCTTAAAACCCATCATTATCTAAATCCAGCTCACCTACCCATCTACCTTTCAGAAAAGACTGATATTATTTTTAAGGCTGAATTTAGATATTAATGGATTTTAAAACACCCATCTCTATTATTCTAAATCGGCTAAATCGGTCTAATCATCCCTACGTAACTTCTGTTCCTAAAAAGCTAGGTTATGTCACGTATTTATGGGCGGGGCTTGTTATGCCGATCGTGTTGTTTTCGAGACCGATATTAAAACGCTATAAAAAATCCTTCATTACTCTGAAAGTTCGTGGCTTAATCTTTATTTTGATTACAAAATCGGAATCAGCGTGTCTGATTTACCTAGTTAATACGATAAAAGTTGGTTCCCTTGTTGACCAGCCCACTACAGGCACATCTTAGGCCTCCATTGTTGACCAGCCCACTACAGGCACATCTTAAGGCGTGGTCACACGAGCACCGAACCGACGTAGGATCGGTTCGGTTCGGTTCAGAGGCTGGTTCGGTTCGTGGCACATGTCACACGGCCACCGAAGTAACTTCGCTTCTTAGATACCATACGTATAGAGACAGGAAACGGTTTCATTAGTAGTTTTTATGTATTTGAGTTAAATATTTCTATTGTAAACAAAAAACTTTGAGGAACAATTATAAAGTATAATTACACAGCAGATTTATCAGAAGATCGTTCAGCTGCTCAAAATAAATCACTCGATACAAAGATTTTGCTAACCCCTCCCATTAACATAATTATATTTTCTTATTAACATATGAATGTTTTTCTATGCTGAGTACATAACAAACAAAAACAGTCTTTATCATAGTACTGTGGTTTCACATAAATAAATCAGTCAACGATACTTCATCAGGATGAATATGACACATTACTTATATTTCACACGAAAGAAAATCACAACCATTCCCTTACATTTATGCAAAACTTAAGTGCAACATCTTACATTTATGCAACCCAATCACAAGTCCGGGTGAACCTTGTCGTAAATTGCTTCATGTTGTTTATTTAACGAAATAAAAGTATCGTCCCATTTCTTTTTTAACTTTACTCACACGCACGAAAGGAGAAATGTGACGCGTGCTCGCTAGAATTCTAGAATTTTAACCAGCCAATAAGAGCAAGGGTTCGGCACGAAATTTCGAGCAGTACCGAAATAGTTCGTTTCGGCTAGAAATGTCTTCGGCTGAACTTTTTACAGCTGAGAGCGACGTCGTTTTGCGTCATTTAGTTTGGTTCGGTGCTCGTGTGACCACGCCTTTAGGGTTCCCTTGTTGACCAGCCCGCTACAGGCACATCTTAAGGCTCCCTGTTGACCAGCCCGCTACAGGCACATCTTAAGGCTCCCCTGTTAACCAGCCCGCTACAGGCACATCTTATTATTATTCAGTCAACTTTCAATTGTGAACAAAAGTAAATTCCACTTCTCTTCCTACTTGCTAACTCCTTGTTAACTCATGGCTAACTCTTTGCTAACTTCTGGCTAACTCCTTGCTAACTCCCAAGCAAGTTTTTATGATAGATACAACTATAGACAGCTCAGATTTACAGATTCATGCAGCCCATCAAAAGAATAAAAAGGTAAATTGATAGGTTTATAGAAATAGGTACACATTTATATTGAATACTGCTTCAGAAACTCACTTTTGCAAACAGGAAGAACTCCGCTGAAAACCGGACCAATCCCATGCCTAATTATGCACCGTCTTATTGTTGTACCAGAAACTAGTTCATATCCTCTCTCACATTCATGTTCAATTGTCTCTCCATATTCATATAATTCATCTGGTGTGTATGGCCTGTATAGACCATTCTCAGGAACTTCGGGTGCGGCACATCTTGCCTCTAAAATGCAGGAAATGCAGCTACATTCATAATAGTTTTGGATACACTGGGCATCTTTGGTTACACTCGCATCGGCAATAGCGTATTTATTACACTGTGCTCTACAGCTTATCTTTCTGATAGATTTGAATAAAAACATGCATAAATGACTGTTTTTACTTTAAAAAAAAATCACATCTTTCATTTTAATTCAAGAAATTATTCTCAGCCACAGGACTATCTACTTTTAGCTTGCTTTTTTGTTGTTGTGATGAGGGACTGGCGGATGACAAGGCACTGGCGTATGACAAGGGACTGGCGTACGACAAGGAACTGGCGTACAACAAAGGATTGCCGTATGACAAGGGACTGCCGTATGATGAGAGACTGGCGCATGACAAGGGACTGGCGTATGACGAGGGACTGGCATATGACGAGGGACTGTCGTATGACGAGGGACTGGCGTATGAGGAGGGACTGCCGTACGACGAGGGACTGCGTATGACGAGAGACTGCCATATGACATGGGACTGCCGTATGACAAGGGACTGGCGTATTACATGGGACTGGTGTATGACAAGGGATTGCCGTATGACAAGGGACTGCCATATGACAAGGGACTGTCGTATGACAAGGGACTGCCGTATGACAAGGGACTGCCGTATGACAAGGAACTGCTGTATATAATACTTATATCATATACGGTATAATAATAAGTACGTATTATAGTAAGATTAATATTGAGAATAATAATAATAATGGTAATGAGAACGATAATAAGAATAATATTGAGAATAATAATAAGACAAAGTAACAATTTTACATATATACATGCTTGAGCTGCTGAATTCCTGACGCAATCTTCATTTTTAGAGATTTATTTATATCTTTAGAGAGTTATTTATATCTCTAGAAAGTTATTTATATCTCTAGAGAGTTATTTATATCTCTAGAGAGTTATATATATCTCTAGAGAGTTATTTATATCTTTAGAGAGATATATATGTCTCTAGAGAGTTATTTATATCTCTAGAGAGTTACTTATATCTCTAGAGAGATATATATATCTCTAGAGAGTTATTTATATCTTTAGAGATATATATATATATCTCTAGAGAGTTATTTATATCTCTAGAGAGTTACTTATATCTCTAGAGAGATATATATCTCTAGAGAGTTATTTATATTTGATTGACAAAAAAAAAACTACATTAGAAACAGTTATCAGGAAGATTAACTCTGTATCAAGTGGTCAGAATTAGATATAAAGAAATAGATACAAAAATAACAATGAGTGAAAGTTTTAAAAACCCTCTGCATAGCTTGTGATAAGCTCTATAACAATCACTTGCAATCACTTGCAATCACTTGCAATCACTTGCAATCACTTGCAATCACTTGCAATCACTTGCAATCACTTGCAATCACTTGCAATCACTTGCAATCAAGCTTCAAGTTATCTTATCCTTCACACGCAAAGTCAAGATGTACATCATAAAATTTTAATAAATATACTGTAGTACCCGACATCCGGAGTGACCATCGTGCAATATTCAAATTCTATTGAAATAGTGTTGAAAATATGAACATGCGTACGCAGTTTTCCTTCAAATATGACATCAAATTATAAGAATATGTACATATGTATGTACATATATATGTGAATATATATGTACATATATATATGTACCTATATATCACATTTTTTATCAATAGTAACAAAAGGGAAGGACATTTCTCCTCCCCTAAAACGTGTTTCCCTTCACCAATAGACTCTCAACTAGCCCGAGAGAATTAAAAACTCACTTCTACACTTGACAGTGTCTTTTTGCCAGGTTCCAATGTAGCTTCTGCCGTTCGTTGGAATTAGACATCGGTTCTCTGAATAGAGATACTTCTTTGATAGGAGGTAGCCCTCTGGGCAGGTGACATTTACAATGTAGTCCCCTCCTGCCTTAGGACTTCCACTAACATACTCAAACTTAGCTCTACTTCCTGTGATGAGGTCTGAAGTGAGACAGCCTCTAACTGTAAAGAACAGACACGTTGGGTGTTAGACAATGACTATATGGGGTAGCAGAGCACATTTGTATGGTTCTTGTTTTGTATCACTGCTTGTATCACTGCTCGTATCCCTGCTTGTATCACAGCTCGTATCCCTGCTCGTATCACAGCTCGTATCACTGCTCGTATCACTGCTCGTATCACTGCTCGTATCACTGATCGTATCACTGCTCGTATCACTGATCGTATCACTGCTCGTATCACTGCTCGTATCACTGCTCGTATCACTGCTCGTATCACTGCTCGTATCACTGCTCGTATTACTGCTCGTATCACTGCTCGTATCACTGTTCGTATCACTGCTCGTATCACTGCTCGTATCATTGCTCGTATCACTGCTCGTATCACTGCTCGTATCACTGCTCGTATCACTGCTCGTATTACTGCTCGTATCACTGCTCGTATCACTGTTCGTATCACTGCTCGTATCACTGCTCGTATCATTGCTCGTATCACTGCTCGTACCCCTACTCTTATCCCTACTCGTATCGCTGCTTGTATCACTGCTCGTATCACTGCTCGTATCACTGTTTGTATCACTGCTTGTATCTCTACTTGTATCACTACTTGTATCACTGCTTGTATCACTGCTTGTGTCACTGCTTGTATCACTGTTAGTATCACTGCTTGTATCCCTACTTGTATAACTGCTTGTATCACTGCTTGTATTACTGCTTGTATCACTGCTTGTATCACTGCTTGTATCCTTACTTGTATCACTGCCCACAAGCTACAATCCCCCGTTAAGAAATATTTTTCGTTAGGTTCAATTACCATGTATGTAGGTCAAGGCCATATCTTCTGACGCGGACAATTATATTATCTCTGGGGGAAGAGCCTCGACATTCTCTCTCCGTTCAGTCAGACAAAAACTGCACGATTACTCATTTTTACTTTTGTACCAGTATCCAGAGGTACCAGTATCAAGAGGTACCAGTATCGAGAAGTACCAGTATCGAGAGGTACCAGTATTGAAAGGTACCACTATTGTCGTATTCAAAGTTTTAATGGATAGCTTCTAGTGAAGCAGTAACCTTTTTTATACACACGCACTTCTACGCAAGAATTGTTATTATTAATTCTACATAATCAGGATTTCTATTTTGTTTTCTGAGATCATATTAATTGCATCATTACTGAATCATCTTTTATTGTAATCGTAGCGAAACCGACTTAATTTAGCTATTACTTGCTAATTATTTCACATTTATATCTAGACCCTTTTATAGTTATTTTATTTGTTTTAAATTTATTTGACTAGCACAAAACATTTTCCTCATTTTCTATGAAGTTTGAAAGTTAGTTGTTTGACAAAGTTTGAAAACCTTTACAGTTGTTTTTATTTTCTCTCCTAATTTATTTCAACTACACAAAACACTATTCTCATGATATGTAGTTTAAAAGTTAGAATGGCAAATATTGTTATATGTTAAATACAACTCAATTTTCTGTGCAAAGACCTTTTTATTACCCGAGCAACGCCAGGTGATACAGCTAGTACAGTAGTAATGCCTACTAGGAATAAAGATGAGTAACACCTACTAGGGATAGAGATGAGTAATACCTACTAGGGATAGAGATGAGTAATATCTACTAGGGATAGAGATGAGTAATACCTACTAGGGATAGAGATGAGTAACACCTACTAGGAATAGAGATGAGTAACACCTACTAGGAATAGAGATGAGTAATATCTACTAGGAATAGAGATTAGTAATATCTACTAGGGATAGAGATGAGTAATACCTACTAGGAATAGAGATGAGTAACACCTACTAGGAATAGAGATGAGTAATATCTACTAGGGATAGAGATGAGTAATACCTACTAGGAATAGAGATGAGTAATACCTACTAGGAATAGAGATGAGTAATACCTACTAGGGATAGAGATGAGTAATATCTACTAGGAATAGAGATGAGTAATACCTACTAGGGATAGAGATGAGTAATACCTACTAGGGATAGAGATGAGTAATATCTACTAGGGATAGAGATGAGTAACACCTACTAGGAATAGAGATGAGTAACACCTACTAGGAATACAGATGAGTAACACCTACAGTACTAGGAATAGAGATGAGTAACACCTACTAGGGATAGAGATGAGTAACCCTACTAGGAATAGAGATGAGTAATACCTACTAGGAATACAGATGAGTAATACCTACTAGGAATAGAGATGAGTAATACCTACTAGGAATAGAGATGAGTAATATCTACTAGGGATAGAGATGAGTAATACCTACTAGGGATAGAGATGAGTAATATCTACTAGGAATACAGATGAGTAACACCTACTAGGAATACAGATGAGTAAGACCTACTAGGAATAGAGATGAGTAATACCTACTAGGAATAGAGATGAGTAACACCTACTAGGGATAGAGATGAGTAACACCTACTAGGAATAGAGATGAGTAATATCTACTAGGGATAGAGATGAGTAACACCTACTAGGGATAGAGATGAGTAACACCTACTAGGAATAGAGATGAGTAACACCTACTAGGAATAGAGATGAGTAATACCTACTAGGAATAGAGATGAGTAATATCTACTAGGGATAGAGATGAGTAATATCTACTAGGGATAGAGATGAGTAACACCTACTAGGAATAGAGATGAGTAACACCTACTAGGAATAGAGATGAGTAACACCTACTAGGAATAGAGATGAGTAACACCTACTAGGAATAGAGATGAGTAATATCTACTAGGGATAGAGATGAGTAATACCTACTAGGAATAGAGATGAGTAACACCTACTAGGAATAGAGATGAGTAACACCTACTAGGAATAGAGATGAGTAATACCTACTAGGGATAGAGATGAGTAATATCTACTAGGGATAGAGATGAGTAACACCTACTAGGAATAGAGATGAGTAACACCTACTAGGAATACAGATGAGTAACACCTACAGTACTAGGAATAGAGATGAGTAACACCTACTAGGAATAGAGATGAGTAACACCTACTAGGAATAGAGATGAGTAACACCTACTAGGAATAGAGATGAGTAATACCTACTAGGGATAGAGATGAGTAATATCTACTAGGGATAGAGATGAGTAACACCTACTAGGAATAGAGATGAGTAACACCTACTAGGAATACAGATGAGTAACACCTACAGTACTAGGAATAGAGATGAGTAACACCTACTAGGAATAGAGATGAGTAATACCTACTAGGGATAGAGATGAGTAATATCTACTAGGGATAGAGATGAGTAATATCTACTAGGGATAGAGATGAGTAACACCTACTAGGAATAGAGATGAGTAACACCTACTAGGAATAGAGATGAGTAACACCTACTAGGAATAGAGATGAGTAACACCTACTAGGAATACAGATGAGTAACACCTACAGTACTAGGAATAGAGATGAGTAATACCTACTAGGGATAGAGATGAGTAATACCTATAGAAATGAGTAATATCTACTAGGAATAAAGATGAGTAATACCTACTAGGAATACAGATGAGTCATACCTACTAGGAATAGAGATGAGTAATACCTACTAGGAACAAAAATTCGCATATTTGGTAAAGTCAAGGGTCAAACAATATGTGTACGTATTTGGCTCATACAAGGGCCTTTACCAAATATGTACACATGCTGGTAAAGACCCTTGTCTTTATACCAACATGTGTACATATTTGACACATGTACACTTGTGTCAAATATGTACATACGGACATGTGCACATATTTGACACATACATGTGTCATGTGTACATTTGACACATACATGTGTCAATATATACAAGTACAGATGTACATATGTTGTGTGCATCTGTACATGTTGTGTACATACGTACATATGTTGTGTATATATGTATGTACAAATGTTTCCGCAAGTTAGTAAAAGTAAATTTGCAAGTCGAGTGAGTTTTGTTACTCGCAAATTTTTGTCGATTGTTTCATGCTTGTGAAAGATAGAAACGGCACTCGCAAATGATGCGAAAGAAACTTCCAAGCAAGCTGTTCCATTTTAAGCATTTTCCATACTTCAATCGTTCTCATTTCGATTTGAGCAGTTCCGAATGCGCCGCTATGAACTCTGGAGTAGAAACCTTTATTTTTTTTAATAAAGTGCCCAAACATGTATTCAAACAGTTTTAACCCAAAACATGCACATGTGCATTGAAACACTTATAGCATGGTCACTCAATGTGTGCACAACTCCAAACCCTCATCATCTACATTCTACAGTCTACAGTCTACACTGTACACTATGGAAACATAATGATTAAGGAAATATAGGAAAGCTGTTGTAACAAAGATCATTCATAGGAATCTGTGCAAACAGTACTGATTTAACACCAGTAAGGAATTTGTATGATTGTGTCACTAAAACAGATGAATACTATCAACATCAAATGTATGGCGAGATCGTAGTGAAAACACAAGGCTATCACTGTATTTTCAATCAGATGAGTCAGAGTGAGAGATAACAATAAGAGTGGAAAAACTACGACACCAGTTTGTAATTTAAAACTCTTGATGTGACATTTAGCTCGTAATTCAGGAAACAAATCGAGTCAGAGAAACCATTCATGAGATTATGAGAGGCCGAGATGAAACTAAGCGATGGAAAGCCTCAGCTATAAAGAACACATAAACTTTCTAATGGGTAGATATGCCATAAGAATCACATTAAATGTCTGCCCCATGCCTAGATAGAACAGCAACTCCCAAAAGGGGCTGCTGGGTCTTCAAGGCGCAAGGTGCATCGTATAACAGATGCCTTAGGGGCCACCCAAGTTGACAACTTGAGCTAATTCTTTTTCAGTTTGCTTTCATTGCGCTCCACAAAATTACTATCAAATGCTTGTGTGACAATATTATGTGTGACAATCTTTACTTAATAAGAGCGGTGTCTGTCTGTTCATCAGTATGTATGTATGTATGTCTGTCTGTCCATAGCCACGCTTAGTGGTTAGGAAAAAGGATTGCGTTATATGTAATTTGAGCCCTCAACTTTCAGCTTGGTAGACCAACACTACCAACTGAACCAACCAACCAGCTTGCCCTATTTGGAATAATTGTGCTATTAGTTATTACACTGGATGACTCTGATGGCGCGCAGGACTGCCAGGTATTAGTAGTAGGTACTAGTATATAATAATATGTGATAATGGTACGTATGTAAGATGCAGAAGAGGGGGATGTTACAGTCTAATATTTCTTTAACACCATGGCAGCAAATTCTAGCTTGATAAGCATCTATCAAAACAGACCTGACTACAATCCTGTAATCATCATACCTAACAATAGAGTTCTCATAGCTAGCCTTAGAGTAGACCACAGCTTAGCTGAGTAAAACTATGGCTACGCACACTGACAAATCCATCAATTGCGATTGGTCATTGATTCATCATATCTAGCTGAACATGCTGATGGAGTTGGCTGAAAAGAAGCTGATGCGTGTGTGATTGGTCAAAATTCCCAGTCAACATAATAATGATTCCATCATATTCATTTCTACTGTGAGCTGATTTTATAGGAAATTATGTTTAGATATTGCTGATGATATGTGAAGGCCACTGGTGTCAGTTGAAACTATCCACAAAATAATTCAACTAATTTTTTGGCTGATTAAATCACAGAAACAAAGCATTTTTCTTTTGTTTGATTCCTTTGTTAAACTTAAAATATCTTTGTTTTTAGCTGATTTTTAACATTACGCAGAGCAATATTTTGAAGGCAAAATGTAAGAGTACCGATAGCGACGCAAACTATGGATGAGCATTAATACATAATAGATACTCTTTGGTTACATGATTAGTGGTGACAAAAGATCCAGCAAGGACATCATGACCTTGACATGACTGAGACATAACAGAGTCACCAAACCTCAGTGCCTGTTAATCCCAAGCCGGCCCCCCTCGCCATTAGCCTCAGAGTCATGTTAACCTCAACCCTAGCCTGGCGGCTCAAGCATGCTCAGTTACATATCATTAACATAAATTAGCAAATGATATTTTTAACCTAAAATTAACGTGAAATTGGTAGACTGTTTTGATTAAGTGGCATTAAAGGAAAAGGAAGCAATTTCGAGATACTAACTTCTCTATTGCATCATCACATATTCACTGTTCTGAAGCCTTCAGTGCTGGAAGTTTTGGTTTGAGAAGGGGGGTCCAAGAAGGGGGTCCAAGAAACAAAGACTACAAAGCTTGCGATAAACAGCTTGAGTTCAGGGCTGTTCAACGTTCACAAGAAGCCGCAGGCAAAATCTTCCCTAAATGCACTGTACCGGTGAAGATCAGCACTTTCAAACGGCATGGCGAACGGCCATTTTTATTCGATAATCAGCGATGCGACTTTATGTGAACATAAGCCGCCGAGCTTAGCGCCACAAATGTTTTACTGCGCGAGATTACCGCCGGGATCTCGCAAAACGATATAGGAACCACACGTAATGTTGAAATACAACAAAAAGAGAAGACAACTGCAGCCCCTTTTTATTTTTACCAAGTATAAAAGTGACAACTTTGCAATTACCCTCACTGCAAGTAATAAACTATTCAAAAGTCAGCGATTTTCACATCAGTGGTTTTTGACCTGTGCCGTCAGTGTTCCTGTAAAGCCTTGACCTTGATTGGTTCTGCTGTATTTATATCCTCGGTAAAACAAAAGAGAGCGCAAGTACCATTTCTAATCAGGGTTCTATGTGATAAGAGCAATTGCCCATTGAACATGTCAAAGTTCTGTTCCAAGACTGACACCACTGTTATCTGATTTCAGCCCGAGCGAGTGCAACAAAAATCTTCATGCTATTTATATCCATGATCTGCTAACAACAGCTTATTTGACCTCTAACTGCCTTTATACAGAGGCAGCGCTGAGTAATGCCATCTAAAAATGACTCCCCGCAAATAAAAGCCTCATTCAGAGCAGCTGCCGAACAGCCCTAGCCATTAGCCTGGCTAAATTGCTACAATGCGGGTGTCTATACTTGGCCTTGAGAGTTCAGTATGCTGAGTTTGTGATGCTGGGTAGACAATGGGCTCATTCAGTATGTGACTCAGTGAGAAAACAGAATCGTCTCTGTTTAATGATTGCAGGCAAGTAGAAAAACAAGTAGCCGTTCTCATGAGTGAGAGATGACCAGGTGCTAACTAGTTTTAAATGCTGCTGATGACAGAATAATGGGCAGCGAGTGATTGATATTTTACCGAGCAGCCACAGGCTGCCAAAACTTGCTAAGTGCCTTCTCAATGCTTGACTGGCAAACAATGCCTCAAAAGGTCAGAGGTTACAGGAACGACGACGAGGACTTTTCCGAATGAAAACAATTGACATAACTTATCTGTTTATGTAATGCAAAATACATTGGGACTCCTCATCATTTTTTACCTTATCTTAACAAGAACACAGAGTCATAATTTATAAAGGTTCAACTTTAAAAATGTATGAACTGGAAACAAAAAAATCTGTTGAGTATTTAATAGTCAAGTTTTTAACTTGTTACAAAAGGAAACATTTAGAATGGTTGAACTCTCATCATACCGCGAGTGATTTTACTCATCATTTGGTTTAGATGGTCTTAGTTAAATTTATTCAGTTAGTAATATATTAATAATATATTAGTAATATATTACTAATATATTACTAATATATTACTTATTACTAATATATTACTAATATATTAGTAATATAAGGCTTCAGTTATACAAAAGAGTTTTATTCTTGTTGAATTACTTAATCCTCATTTGAAATTTATTATGCATTCAACTTTCATTGTCTGAAAAAGCCTGTACTGTAGACAGTGGACCATGAACATGCGACACCCGTATTATTTGGTAACCACTCTCAAACCTTAGACATGGATTCTCATGAAGTTTGAGGCGAATTTTTGTCTCATGTAAATTAGGATTTTCAATCTAGATAATTTTTGTAATAATTTACGCTCTGGTCCCCATTTTCGTTTTAGCATTTTGGCTCTATTTCTGTCACATATTTAAGAAACGTTTTAAAGGATATACACTTACACGGGTAAAGAGATTTTCTGAATTGATTTCCTTGCATAATGTTAGCCAATGATGCGGTGAGACAAGTTATTATTCTCAAAATACTTATCAATATTGTTAGCTGGATTTTTACTGACCATAGCTGGTCCAATCACGATATAGCTGCTTTGAGCAGCCGATAAACTGTTTATAATGATGTTAATTGCAATCAAACTTATGATGCGAAGACAAATTTTTATAATATAAGTTTATTATTAAGTATTCCCGACAGTAACTTGCAGCTTTTAATTTGATTTTAATTTAAATCAGTTTTTACAAATATGCTGCGATGCTAATTTGTTAAGCTTTCATACAGCGGTACCGTAGCGACACACCCCCATATGATGCTGCTACGCCATCATAAAAACAGCCGTGTCTCTCTTATTCTATCGTGGTTCAGCATCGCTGTTTGGAAGCAAAAACTCGTGCGATGCGCCATCTTTGTGCCAAGGAAACTGCCTTAACGACCAATGGTGTCATACTTGTGCACGTGCATAGGTCTTTCTCTCCTGGTGCTTCATATGCAGACATGCATTGACACAAGGCATCACACAACCATACCTCTACTATGACACCCTATAAAAACATGATCTTCTGCTTGTTGGCCCAACGTGTCCCTTCGGCACTGGTGCACCCAGTTGTCACTACACTATCTCTGTATAGAAACTTACTTACACATTTTAATTAGCATAAGGTGAAAAATCGTTTGCTATGTAGTAACATGAATTTGTTTTTCGTAAAGCCGTAAGATCTGGAGAGGCAACACTATTTATATGTATGACATCATATATGTCCTCAGGCCTTGCGCTCTGTTGTCGTGCATATGGTTCACTGTAGATGCCATTCCAACTTTAAATTAAATCGCCTTTCAGAACATTGTTTGCACATACATGCATATGGAACGGTGTGCCACGATAACAGGTTTAGAGTGAAAACCTGGGGTGAAGGTCAATTTATAATTCATTTATAGGAATTCATAATTGTTGTTCACAACCAAAAATTATGCGAGCAATTAGTAAATAGTTGGCGCGGCTTTTATGGCAAAATAAACAGCGCGAGTAGATCATTCAATATACTCATTGACAAGATTTTAAGACAGAAATAAAGGCAAAGTTTTCCTTGCTGTCACAATCTAGCTTAAACCTGTAGGGCTAACATGCTTCAGCAGTAACATTTATCTTAAACATGTTGGGTAAAACTTTCAATGGTGGAGCAGCCTACCTTGAACATGCAGGGTGAATTCTCCTCTGCTGTACTCAATATTGAGAATATTGTTATTTGTGGCAAACAAATGGCTGTTAGGATCAAGCTTTTCATCACCACATATGCATTCGTCTGTGAGCCCATCTACAAAACAAGTAAGGAAGCTGTTATCGCTTTCTGTTTCATTCCGTTCTATAGCTTACAGAAAGAATAAATTCTCATCTAAGACTCGGAAAGACATGCACTAAATCTTGTGATTCTATTGTAAAATGTTTGAGTTCTCAAAGTGCTTGTCATCGCATCTGTGTTAGCTGAACACTGCTAGTGCCCTAGTCGTTTAGAGCGTCTGGCATGCGCACAAGAGGTTTGGGTTCAAATCTGAAAAAGTCGCTGGTGGAGGAAATTCTCTCTGGACAACCGCAACATGTCCGCCGTCATCGAAATTCTCTGGCTACTGGACTCAGACATGTCCAGCCAAGATGACAGAACATTGTAAACCACACTCCTAAAAACACTGCAACCTCTGGTGAGGGTAAGCTAAGCAGACAACACTGCAACCTCTGGTGGGGGTAAGCTAAGCAGACATCACTGCAACCTCTGGTGGGGGTAAGCTAAGCAGACACCACTGCAACCTCTGGTGGGGGTAAGCTAAGCAGACATCACTGCAACCTCTGGTGGGGGTAAGCTAAGCAGACATCAGTGCAACCTCTGGTGGGGGTAAGCTAAGCAGACATCACTGCAACCTCTGGTGGGGCTAAGCTAAGCAGACATCAGTGCAACCTCTCGTGAGGGTAAGCTAAGCAGACAACACTGCAACCTCTGGTGAGGGTAAGCTAAGCAGACAACACTGCAATCTCTGGTGGAGGTAAGCTAAGCAGACATCACTGCAACCTCTGGTGGAGGTAAGCTAAGCAGACATCACTGCAACCTCTGGTGGGGGTAAGCTAAGCAGACATCACTGCAACCTCTGGTGGGGGTAAGCTAAGCAGACATCGCTGCAACCTCTGGTGGGGGTAAGCTAAGCAGACAACACTGCAACCTCTGGTGGGGGTAAGCTAAGCAGGCAACACTGCAACCTCTGGTGGGGGTAAGCTAAGCAGACATCACTGCAACCTCTGGTGGGGGTAAGCTAAGCAGACATCAGAATCTTCGAGGGATCGCTCACACAACTGATAGAAAAACGGAAAACATCCCTCCAGTCGATTCAATAAGACATATTCCCAACTGATATTTCCTTACTCAATAAGCCCAATAATTCAATAATTCAATTTCGTCCAATGATTCTCATAAGCTAATCATGATTGCTTGTACCTAAACATAGATTATTTAGGTCTTTAATGGGTGTGAAAATGTGAGAAGTATGCATTAAATGTCAATTAGGGCTTATAGGCCTACAGCCTCTTAAATTCCTTAATGTACAATAAACACCAACAAACAGTGATGCCTGACCATTTCAAGCCTCTTCTTTCAATTTCTTACTACATAACACATTATTAATAGCCACATTTCTGTTTCCCATGACACTAGAAAAGGGATGACAGTGATTTGAACAGCTAAAAATCAATCTATTAACCTAGTATGTTGAGAGAGATAACGAGAAAGATGATAAGAGAGATGAAGAGAGAAATGATGAGAGAAAAACAACAGAGAAGATAGGGGAAGTTATGAAAGAAAAAGTGTATACTAAAATTCCACTAAACCTTTGTCCATGTTGTACATAGTAAGCTGTCCATGTTGTACATAGTGAGCTGTCTATGTTGTACATAGTGAGCTGTCCATGTTGTACATAGTGAGCTGTCAATATTGTACATAGTGAGCTGTCAATATTGTACATAGTGAGCTGTCAATATTGTATATAGTGAGCTGTCCATGTTGTACATAGTGAGCTGTCAATATTGTACATAGTGAGCTGTCCATATTGTACATAGTGAGCTGTCCATATTGTACATAGTGAGCTGTCAATATTGTACATAGTGAGCTGTTGAATATTACTGTCTCCATATTTCACAAGGGTGAATTATTCCCCAGTACTGTCTCCATATTTCACATGGTTGAATTATTCCCCAGTACTGTCTCCATATTTCACAAGGGTGAATTCTTCCCCAGTACTGTCTCCATATTTCACAAGGGTGAATTATTCCCCAGTACTGTCTCCATATTTCACAAGGTTGAATTATTCCCCAGTACTGTCTCCATATTTCACAAGGTTGAATTATTCCCCAGTACTGTCTCCATATTTCACATGGGTGAATTATTCCCCAGTACTGTCTCCATATTTCACAAGAGTGAATTGTTCCCCAGTACTGTCTCCATATTTCACAATGGTGAATTATTCCTCAGTACTGTCTCCATATTTCACAAGGGTGAATTATTCCCCAGTACTGTCTCCATATTTCACAAGGGTGAATTATTCCCCAGTACTGTCTCCATATTTCACAAGGGTGAATTATTCCCCAGCACTGTCTCCATATTTCACAAGGTTGAATTATTCCCCAGTACTGTCTCCATATTTCACAAGGGTGAATTATTTCCCAGTACTGTCTCCATATTTCACCAGGGTGAATCATTCGATAAAATATTGTGAGTAAATAAACTCGCTTGATTTGCAGCTTTTTGCCGTTTCTATTTAGCGGATGACACAAACCTTCTGATTAACAGCACGGTGGAAACAGTGACATACTAGCAGGTGCTAGCAGGTGCTATAGCAGGTGATCGGATCACTCTGCTAAACTGTGATTCAAAGAGTAATTTAGGCTGACCGTTATAGCCATTACTATCTTTGTAAAAGCAAAGTACTCGCAGGAACTCTCAAAAACCGAACTCTGGCTACCTGAAATGCTGAGTACCAATGCTTCGACAGCATTCTTGAGTGTTTGCAAATATGCTTGGAAGCTGCTACACAGATTTTGAGTTGGCAGTCAGCAATAACTTATAGCAATTCAACAAGTTGATGCTAAAACCACAAGACCTAAACTTTGACAGCATTGTAAACAGGGTGGCCGGTTGCCTAGCACAAAGTTCCTTAATCCTTTCACTACCGCAGGCGCATTTATGCGTAATCTATAGTCGACTGCCGTATGCACATTTATGCGACTTTCCCAGCAATTGTGTAGTAACTTAATTTTATATTCGTTGACAACATGACCAACGGTCTTTAGGACTTTTATGGTATTGACAGTGTTGTCAAATACCATAAAAGTATCATGGTATTGACTTCTCTATGAAATTAACCTAAAGTCACGAAGCAATTTAAAAATTTTGTTTTGGAATTTCCAACTTGAAAATGAAAATTTTTTCTTTCTGATGTTGGAACTGTTTAGTGTTATTATGGCTTTCATAAGTAGGCTACCTCCCGAGTTAGAAAACAGAAAATTACTTGTTGATGGCCTTATAGCCGATTCAGATGCTGATTTTCGTGATTACACAGATAATTAAGGTAGCAGCACTGACTCTGACGGTGGTGAAAATAATAGTTTTGTAAGAGTAAGGAACATTGTAGAGGATCGTTTTAGCTTCGTAGCGATTGTAGCTTCACATAGCTTTAGCAATGCACAAAGTATAGATACATTGAATTTTTTGCATAGCACAATTTGTTAACATGTTGGTGAAATAAAATATATAACCAAAATGTTCTAGATAGAGGTTGAAGTTAAAAAGAAATCGTATACATATCGTTAAGCAAAATTGGCAATTCTCGGTAAAATGGCTGGCAGTAGGCCGATAGTTAAATTTGTACATCGATGACAGTGAAAAGGTTAACACTTAAAAATCCAACTTGTGCAAAAAACGCTTAAAAATAAAATTAGCTTTCTTCATAACTGCAAAACCTTTGATATGGAAGAACTTTGGAAAAAATATTGGATTATTCAACAGTAGCAAATCTAGAAGAGGAGCTCTCTGAATATCTGAATTTACCTGCATGTATTTACCTGCGTGTATTTACCTGCATGTATTTACCTGTGTGTGTTTACCATAATTCATTTCCATATTATTTCCATTTCCATAACATTTCCATAATTCATTTCCATATTATTTCCATTTCCATAACATTTCCATAATTTATTTCCATATTATTTCCATTTCCATAACATTTCCGTAATTTATTTCTATTTCCATAACATTTCCATAATTTATTTCCATATTATTTCCATTTCCATAACATTTCCATAATTCATTTCCATAGTTTTTTCCATTTCCATAACATTTCCATAATTTATTTCCATATTATTTCCATTTCCATAAGTCATTTCCATATTTTTCCCATTTCCATAACATTTACATATTTCTGAAATAAAATTTCCATATCCATTTCCATAAAATTATGGAAATATTTATGTTTATGGAAATGGATATGGAAAAGTAAACATTTCCATAATATGTTTAACGATCCTTGGTGTGTGCGTATGTGTGCGTGTTTGCGTATGTGTGCGTGTTTGCGTGTCAAATGAGCGTGTGTGTGCAATCGTCAACTCTTCCCGAACATGTGATTAATTTATACATAATATGAATATAATATTTGCTTGCTAATATACTTTATTTAGGGTCCAGGCAGCATCAAAGCTGCATGCTACCATTGCCTTTAACTAAGCCAGAGACGATTTGAGATAGTTTCTTTCAGACTCCCTTAATAGTTTCTGTAATACCACTGATGTTAGCTATTTGTGTATTGCCATTGTCTATTTATGTAGCCTAGTCTATACAACATAACTCCCCTCTGTTTATATCTTGGATTACGTGTATGTTACAATTTCCATAATTCATTTTTATGTTATTTCTATTTCCATAAAATTTCCATAATTCATTTCCATTTCCATAATTTCCATATTATTTCCATTTCCATACCCTTTCCATAATTCATTTCCATATTATTTCCATTTCCATAACATTTCCATAATTCAATTCCATTTTTTTTTCATATTTATAACATTTCCATAATTTATTTCCATATTATTTCCATTTCCATAATATTTCCATAATTCATTTTCATATGATTTCCATTTCCATAACATTTCTATAATTCAGTTCCATACTTTTTTCCATTTCCATAACATTTCCATAATTCGTTTTCATATTATTTCCATTTCCATAACATTTCCATATTTCCAAAATAAAATTTTCATATCCATTTCCATAAAATTATGGAAATATTTATGTTCATGGAAATGGATATGGAAAAGTAAACAATTCCATAATATGTTTAGCGATCCCTGGTATTTACCTGCGTGTATTTACCTGCGTGAATTTACCTGTGTGTGTTTACCATAATGCATTTCCATATTATTTCCATTTCCATAACATTTCCATAATTTATTTCCATATTATTTCCATTTCCATAATTCATTTCCATATTATTTCCATTTCCATAACATTTCTATAATTCAGTTCCATACTTTTTCCATTTCCATAACATTTTCATAATTCATTTTCATATTATTTCCATTTCCATAACATTTCCATATTTCCAAAATAAAATTTTCATATCCATTCCCATAAAATTATGGAAATATTTATGTTTATGGAAATGGATATGGAAAAGTAAACAATTCCATAATATGTTTAGCGATTCCTGGTATTTACCTGCGTGTATTTACCTGCGTGTATTTACCTGCGTGTATTTACCTGTGTGTGTTTACCATAATTCATTTCCATATTATTTCCATTTCCATAATTTATTTCCATATTATTTCCATTTCCATAATATTTCCATAATTCATTTCCATATTATTTCCATTTCCATAACATTTCTATAATTCAGTTCCATACTTTTTCCATTTCCATAACATTTCCATAATTCATTTTCATATTATTTCCATTTCCATAACATTTCCATATTTCCAAAATAAAATTTTCATATCCATTTCCATAAAATTATGGAAATATTTATGTTTATGGAAATGGATATGGAAAAGTAAACAATTCCATAATATGTTTAGCGATCCCTGGTATTTACCTGTGTGTATTTACCTGTGTGTATTTACCTGTGTGTATTTACATGCGTGCATTTACCTGCGTGTATTTACCTGCGTGTAATTACTTGCGTGTATTTACCTGCGTGTGTTTACCTGCGTGTGTTTACCTGCGTGTGTTTACCTGCATGTATTTACCTGTGTGTGTTTACCTGTGTGTATGTGCCTGCGTGTATTGCTATGATAAAGGCCGAGGTGTACTAATCTGTCAGTCTTAATAAAAAATAATATAATATATGTTTAGAAGGTCTAGGGTTAGACTGACCTGAGAAACTTAGGTAGTTGGCATCTCTGCATTCTCGGCCGCAAGAGCCTATATTTGTGAGGACTCCCGTGATTACAAATATACCATAGCCAGGTTCTGTTTCAATGAAGAGAGAGCATCTATTCAAAATTCTCTCTGAGGTTCTCAAAAGCACACCAGCCTCAAGGTCAGATGTTTGATTGAATTTGTTGCATCCATTCTTACACATTTCCAGATAGCGTTTGCCGATTGTGCATAGGTCAGTTTGTGCTGTGAAAAGTGATTGAGATTGGTGAGTCAAGGACAAAAGTGGGACATCAAAGCAATCAAAGTGCGAACATTCCATCAAACATTCCATCATTGCAGCCTGAAGAGCCTAAATATGAGAGGATAACTAACGTAGTTGTGTTAAATTGAGCAGTTGAAATCACTAATGATCTGAAAAGCACCAATTGTTTGTGCTTGTTTAAAAAGCACAAACAACTAGTTCAGCACAAGCAAGCCGTTCACAACTACTGCGAGTATGATAGGCAACTAATGCTGTTATTTCACGTTTGAACTATGCTCATTCCAAGTGTTGTCATTTTTATGTGAAATATTATCTGGTTAATCAGAAAAAAGTGCAGCTTTGTTTCAATGATAACTTCTGCAATAACTACAATAAAAATACTAAATCTATGTTGACATCAACCTAAACCGGTAAACATCATGTCTTTAAACATCACTTTAAACTTTATTGATCACTTGATGATTATTTGTCTTATTATTACCAGGTTTTATTATTATTATTACAAAGTATTATTATTACAAACAAAAGTATCATTAACTAGAAACTCCCCTGTCATACAGAACCCCCCCCCCCCCCCCCCCCCCCCCCCCCGCGACCAAAGTAATAATGGAAAAAGGGTACTGCTGGTTGACAAATGCAATATTAGCAGTCAAATGGCACTGCAGTGCAATAGGAGAACTGCAATGGTAGCTGTAATGTGCTGGGTGTTATTAAAACAAACAGCAGTAATGAAAGGAAAAGATTATATGTTTATATCTCTCCCTGCGAGAATGCAATAAGAGAAATGCAATATTAAAAGTAAAACGGCAAGTTGCTGTGTAAAATACACAGGCTGGGGGGGTGCTGTATATCATTGGTCATAGCAACCAATATCAAGAAGTTGTGATATTTATCTAGATTTCTGTATTTATATCTAAAGAATTATGCTGAATTTAAAAATCTAAACAGATTTTAGCTGGTTGTCATAGAAATAGATGTATATCTAAAAAAAAAATGTAGGCCTATTACTTAATTTTGCAGATATTAAAAACGGCTTGGTAGTACCACAATAGTAGTAGTATCAACAAAATCTTTAGAAAATAATAACAGTAACATATTGCACACCATCGGTCACTATGTACTTCAATCTTGTAAATTCGAATGAATATTCTTATATTACTGAATATAAGAATATTCATTCGAACTAAATCTTATTAAATCGAATAATTATTCTTACAATTAAATATTGTAATAATTTTATAGGTAATATTGTAAGAATCGTTAAAAAAATATCATCGTCATTTCATTTACTTTCACTGCTTTGGCTATCAGTTGGAATACCAAAGTACTCGTTATAAGTGTCTAAAATGTCAGAGTCCCGTAGAATCGGCAAAAAAGAAACGATAACTTTTCAGTACTTTTACGTTAATTACAGAAACCTTTGGAAATTAGACAATGCTATAGACTGGTGAAATGTGCACGTTTTTCTCATGAAATGCGCACGACTTAATAGTTCTACCATTTGTCGCACGGCCTTATTGGCGTTTCGTTGGCCAGTCTTAATTTTGATCAGAAAAAGCTTGTCAAGTTTTTATCATGATTTTTGGCCGAATTAATCTGTCTATTTATGTATAATCCGATCAGATGGGTTAGTTTTAGAATATTGCGGAAACCTTTCAAAGACTTGGTAACATATTTAAATAGGTTTATATGTGTTTTGTATCGTTATTATACTTAATGACTCTACACAAAAATGTTAAATCTGTTGATGAGATTTCGGTACAAGGGTTTGATACGGCCGTTAATGAATAATTTTCGGGAGTTGTGTGCACATGTGCATTTATCATAAATCTCCCAACCAATCGCTTCGCTCGTGTTTAGTCGTGGGATAAAGCCATTCAATACAAAATTGCGTGTTCAGGAAAGCCAAAGGCTCACAAAGCCTTCATATGTCTCTCTCCATCTCCCACACTACCTCCATTTTTCTCTCTCTCCCTTTCCCTCCCTCCTCTCCCTCCCTCTGTCTCTCCCCCCCCTCCATCTCTTCCTCCCCCAACTCCCCCTCTCGCTCTCTCCCCCTCTCTCCCCCTCTCTCTCCATCTCTCTCCATCTCTCTCCACATCTCTCTCTCTCCATCTCTCTCTCTCCATCTCTCTCTCCATCTCTCTCCATCTCTCTCTCTATCTTATGCTCTATCTCTCTATCTTATGCTTTATCTCTCACAGAGGAGCACATAAAACATACATTCACAAAAAGAAAACACTCACAACCTTGACAATTGTGACACATCTCTGCATACCAGCATTTACCTACCAGTATAATAGAGGCCAGGATACATCTGCCTTACTACATGTACTGATGATAAGAACATATAAGAGAGAGATATACCTTACTACTGATAATAAGAACATATAAGATATATATACCTTACTACTGATGATAAGAACATATAAGATATATACCTTACTACTGATGATAAGAATATATAAGAGATATATACCTTACTACTGATGATAAGAATATATAAGAGATATATACCTTACTACTGATGATAAGAATATATAAGATATATATAATATATATATATACATTACTACATATATAAGCTATGCGTAAAATAAGGGAGAGTATTTTTGTTTATTTGGAGGTCACTTTTGTTGATTAGGAAATAGTTGCTAGCAAATGAGGATAGAAGGGATATTTGTTTGTTAGGCAGACAATCAGCGATAGGAAGGCCAGCCAATTAGTGATAGAAAGGCTGGCCAACCAGTGAGAGAAAGACCAACCAATCATCGACAGGAAGAACAGCGCTGTTGTTAGGTTAAACCAGACCTGTTTATTAAAAAGAAAATCCTAGTCATTTTAAACTGAGAGAGTTGCTCTTTTATACATTTTTAAAATATTTTTATTCGATCTTCCATTCAGCAACAACCTGTTGTTAGCTTGTCATTGTTTGACACCACTCCATTCAGCAACAACCTGCTGTTAGGTTGTCACTGTTTGACAAGCACTCCATTCAGCAACAACCTGCTGTTAGCTTGTCATTGTTTGACAAGCACTCCATTCAGCAACAACCTGCTGTTAGCTTGTCATTGTTTGACAAGCACTCCATTCAGCAGTAACCTCCTGTTAGGTTGTCATTCATTGTTTGACAAGCACTCATGTTCAATTTGTCTGCTGCCAAGTTGTAATGTTATTATTATTACAACATAGCTGGTTTTAGAATACACTATTTGTAAAATGAACCCCGTTCAATTCAAGTGCATCCAAAACTTGTCAATTTTTTTTTTATGAAGACCAGCTGATAGAGTGCATGCATCCTTCAATAGCTTTCAACAACTAATCTTTCTGAGTCTACATCCTGAGTCTACACTGATCAATTGTTATGAGCTGTAACCGCTCTAAACTTCTCTATCTGCCAAAGGAGAATTATTGCTGCCACAAGCACTGGGAACCCTCTGGTACGCTAGCAAGAGTTCAAGAGATAGGATTGAGCGGCTTTAAACTTCTGTATTTAATGAAATCATCATGTTGCAACAGGGCATCAAATGTTTTGTAGTCCTGGAGTGCTGAGTTCAACTATCTTTATCTACTTACCAGACTAAAGCGTGTAAACTCATTAAACATGACAGAAATAAGAGGCAGTTCATTACGGTTCGCAGCCAATCAACTCTATGTCATCCATCAAAAATGCTGCTACCACGTATTGAAAAATTTAAAAATTGACAAGGCTGTATTTATGTCATAACTTGAACTATATTGGAAAATTAAAAATCACGCTTTAGCGAAACTGAACAGTCTTTTGGAAAAGCAATTATATTGAATCTTTACTAAGGACGTTTATATTTCTAGGAGAGCCCTGTGCTATAAATGCTTTATAAGTGGGTAGAAATGGAAGCTCTCAGTTGTCGTGTATTAAAGAGAATCTAATGTTTGAAAATATTGAAAAGCGCCCTTCACAGACCCATAGACATATAATCCTTGACCAGCAATATAAACCGATAATCCTAAATTAGCAAATCGACACATCACCCTATATTAGCACATAGACACATCACCCTATATTAGCACATGGACACATCACTCTATTATTAGCACATAGACACATCACCCTATATTAGCACATAGACACAAAACCCTATATTAGCACATAGACACATCACCCTATATTAGCACATAGATAGATACATTTGTTCTCAGTCAGATCCTAAAGAGTGCTAACAAGAAGGAAAACCCAAAGCAACAGACAAGCCACTTACCACTGATAAATGTGGCTCCAAAGAGTATAACCATTGATAGAACCCTAATATCTTGCATGTTCTGTAATTAGGGAACAATATATTAAGCGTAATTTTAAACTACCGTCAGTAACGCTGCCAAAGGCTAGCAAATGATGGACAGCTGGTAGATACGAAGATGCCCTGATGATTAGAGAGGCGAACGTGACACGCGCAACCACAGCACCGGCAGAGTTTGCCCCTATCAATCAGCTATTGTTCGTAGATAAACCTCCAGTATATTTCACCACCTATTATTACGCGGGCTCAGGCTAAGCTATAGACAAACCTATTATTCAAATGTCAGCATATAATTGGCCTTATGCAGGCAGCGGTTGATGCCTACACCCACGTCACATTTCATAGCTGTGTAGACTGAGCACCAGCTGTAGTCAATATAATTACCACATCAAAACATTATCCGGTACACATTGAAGAGTTTGGCTACGTCTACCAAGCCATAGGAAGCCTTATTGCAGATCACGGCCTGTGTGACGATGTCTTTCTGCGGTAGAATTCAAAATGACTCATAAACTTTCTTTGTATATAGACTCTGCTACAGGAAATTTGATTTTCTCAAGAGTAAGGGCATGTCTCAAATGACCCGCATGGATAGTGTATGAAGGCCAAGACTGTGTTCTAAATAGAGAGATTTTAGACATCATTGATAGCTTTATCAGAAGTCAACAGTTCAATGTTGGACTTGAGTTCATTGAGAAATCCGCAGCTGGTGCACGTAGTACTAGTAGCCACGTATGTGACTAACGAAATTCATTCATTTGTTTGTTTAAATTGGCGATATTAGGAGAAATTTTGCTATCATGTGAGGCAGATGTAAATCCAGGAAATGTTCATCGGTCGACCACACCGACATTTTCTAAACTAAAAAGGAGTTTAAAATGAGTCGATCTAATCCAATCGGGCGGAGAGAGAAAGTGTTGCCAGATGAGGTACTCGTCATTGAGGCATCTGATGATTACCATCTACACCAACATTTTGCAAAGCGTAGAAATTTTTCCGCCAGCTTGCTAGTTGAACAGTGAGTTACAATGAGCAGACAAAAGATATTAGTAGCAGTCGGTTTCTGAGATGGTTGAGTCGTCTTACTGCTACAAGTACAGAAAGTCTGTCAATACCCATGCATATTGTTTTCAATTCAAGTCAGTTATGCAAGTGCATTTCTCTCAGCAGTTTTTTTGAGAAAGTTTCTGAAGAATTCCTTAGCTGCCTGCTTATATCAGATAGCAGTACAACTCATAATTCTAAGTTTCTTTGAGAATTAGGACAGCATGTTTATGGAATGTTTTGGCAGAAACCGGAAGAAAGAACCTTAAATGCAATTAATCTCAATGATATAAGTGATATAGCTGCCTCAGCTGGATATCTGACAGCCACTCCACATTTGCCTATGATACATACTAAATTTCCATACAGTGATAGGGTAGTAACACACCCCCATGTGGCGCTGCAATGCCATCATGGAAACTGTCAAAGCTCTCATTCTCTCATGATTCGGTGTCACTGTTTGAAAGCGAAACGCTCGTGTGTTGCGTCATCTTTATGCCATGGAAACGGCCTTAGCGACCAAGAGAGATGATATAGTTGAATTTTTCAGAACGGTAGGGAGTATAGACTTAATAGCCTGTGTTCTTAAGCATTCTGTATTCACGGTTAAGTGCCGATTCATATCCTTGCGCAGATCCCTCAGAGAGCAGCATCAAGTGAGAGCAATAAGTGTGTGACACAAGTTTTCTGCATTTCCCAGAAATTGGAGTTATATGTAGATTGTTTGTTATTATGAGTAAGGTGAATTTGACCGAGTAGAGTAACAGAGTATAAACTGACTCAAATCTCAGAAAAGACAAAGCTTTTCAACCTATTTTATTCAAGCTTCTCCAGCAGAGAGTTTTAAAGGAAACATTGAATACTCAGCCAGTTTCTTCAGTCTTTTCACAAGCAACAATATTTTGTGTGATACTCAGGCACAAAAACTTGAGTTAGATACAAAGTTATCTTGTGACCACTAGACCATAGCTGCAGAGAGCAGCCGGATCCTAGAAGCCTTTATCTGTGAACAAACAGGTTGGGGTTGAATTCTCGAATAAGTCCACTAGTGGTGACAGGAATACCATCCAACCTTAAATTGCTCTATGCAACTGGACATATCTCCAGTCATTGTAGTTCCCTTGCCACAAGACTCAGAGATGTCTAGACATGATTACAGAGTCATTATTTCTACTAAAATGCTTCTAAAAAGCATGCACTGTCTCTACCTGCAGTAAGCTAAGTAGACACCATACTCAACCTTTGAGGGATTGCTCTATCTAACGTCTTAAGGGTCATTGAGCCGGTGGGAGAGTTTATCAGCAAATTCTTTAAACTAAAAAACTTGTTTATCATGGGAGTTTGAACCCAGATAGCGTTGCTGGTTTGTCAATGTTTGTTATTCTCTCTGATGCCAGTGACACCGCCTTTTGACATGTCATGTATCTCACATGGAAGCGTGATGAGTAGTTTGAATGCCATTTGGATTAAGACAAAATCTAAAATCTATTCCAAGCGGAATGCTGCCATTCTCTCTCTCTCTTCGATTCTAAAACGAGATAGAAATGGATATGAGATCTGAACTGAAGTCAGTCAAATAGCTAGTAGATTCCAACAGAGTTATCTGCGTGATCAACACTGTCTCCAGGTCAGTGAGTGAAATACAAAGACTGACCAATAGGGAGCTGCTACCTTGCTTATCATTGGTAAAAAGTGGCAAGAAAATGGCCGATTGAGCAGTGCCGTATAAGGATTTAGTGAAGTTGAGCTCTTCAACCGAGTGATGGAACAATAAGCTCAATATGGAACAATAAGCTATTTCCTTACATCCAGTAGAAGCCTGACTGACCGAAACCTACTCATAATACAAGAAATACATTTGGTATCACCTCGCTCACTCAATTCTTGGTAACAATTCAGAATCGCCTTCTTTTTATTAGCCTCTCAGTAACTCTAGAAAGTTTGATTGACACTTTGGCTAGAGTTCATGGAGTATTGAAAGGCAAGGCATTCTCTGCATTGAGTTTAGGCAAGCAAGGTGCCACTCTAGTGCGAAGTGTATCTGCTGACTTACTCTGTATGATGTACATCACTAGTTTTATTGAATTTAGTCAAAAGAAAGGTAACCTCTTAGTGCTTGTAACAGCTAGTCAACTTTCGGTCTACAGTTGAACAATTCGCCTAACCAAATCCAACAATATGAAACGAGTAACTTCAAATTTTTTTACCAAATTTGTCCTTTAGGTAAGTTTAGGTAAATGGAGGTCATTGCAGCAGAAGGTAGCGCTTTAGCATGTTTCAGATATTCTTATAATAATTTTTGATATTTCAGATATCATGTATTAATATTCTTGTCTATTATAATTGGACAAGTTTGAAAGTTTTAAGAGGATACATGAACAGTTCAGATATGAGAGAATATGTCTGCTGCATGAGAAACATCTGACACAATCATTGAAGAAGTGTAAAGGTCTATATGCAGAATGGGTCATGATGTCTTTGCGGTAGATCTGCGCTCTTGTGCAGAATGTACAGAGGTCGTGTGAGGTTACGGCACCATTTTATTTCTTATGACTATTTATCAGTTCAATAGTTTATGAGGTCACCTAATGTTTTATACCCTGGTCATAACAGTAGGTTAGTTGGAAGGAACTTGTAGAGATGTCCTATTCAATGAACAGAGAACAACTATATCAGTGAGTATTATTGGCAATGACATATGATAGCAAGTTGTTTCGGCGCTGCCAGCAGTTCATGGCGCCAAGATGCCAATAAGGTTTTGTAAAAGTCATTGGAAAATGCACAATCTATCAATGATCCACTTATAACGTTGACGGAGTTGTCTACCCTTTCACATGAACCATACAAAGGGTTGAAGGAGAGACCACGTTGGGTAATGCCTGGCAATGATAGGAACAGGTATTCTCCTATCAAACAAGCAGCTGATAGGTTGCTCAGGGTGTCCATATAGTCAGTTGAGTGATCAGCTTGCCCTGTCTCACCATTGGCCACCATTTCTGTGAGCGGAGTTGCGTTTCTCCACTCGAGTAAAGCAGATCAAACAGTATAAAACGGACTAGGAATCTTTAGCTGGCAGACTTAAGCTCAGTTTATGATAAATAAGCGGTTGCCAGGATTTTTAAAATGCATCATGCTATAATACACGTAGTCAGAGTTCCTAGAAGGCATCATGGTACACACATTGCCAGGGTTCCTAGGGTGCATCATGCTAAACACATTGTCAGAGTTTCTACAGTGCACCATACTAGACACATAACCAGGGTTCTTAGAGTGCGTCACACTAAACACATCGCCAGAGTTTCTAGAGTGCATCACGCTAGAGATGATTTGATGCGATGTGAAAAACACTCTTAAAGAACTTCCTGCTGGTTGCTTTTGACACTGAGTGCTGGAGGTTTAATCTTGCGCTGCTAGCAGACATTGGTTAAATTTTATACTGATTAAAAAGAGTGAGAGTTAATGCTCACTTAAAATGTTTGCTGCGTTTAGTTCATGGCACTTTAGACTAGCAGGCAGTGGATGAGATTCACAGAGACTGACAGAGATTACTGTATATGCTTTATTGTACCAGATAAACTCACACTGGTAGATTTGGGTTGCAGTTTAACCTCACTACTCTGTCAATATTCACACTTGCAAACAGGGGGGTGCAGTTAACACTGACTTATGGTGGTTGCCATTTACGAGGCTCCTCAGAGGTGAACTCATGCTGGCAGCCTGTGTTTGAATGTTAGACTCATTGCCAAGTGTTATAATCTATGATAACTCACAATGCTGAAGAATTACCTTGGCTAACCAGGGTTCCAGATCAAACTTCCTTCTATCAGTTGGCATCTACACTGACTGACAACAGTTATATTTTATGATTGGTATGTCCAAGTGCTCGATATGCGCTGCCATCGACAAGCGTGTCAATGAGCTTGGATTACACTTTTCCTAACATCTACACTAAGACAATCATGCTGATGTCTTGACATGTGCTTTCCATGACATCTATGCGAGGATAGGCAGGTTGGTGCACTCGACAAGTGCTTTCTCTACTATCTTCACTTGGGCAAGCATGCTGATATTTTGCGGAACAGATTCGCGTCACTCTTTGTTTCTTTGGTAATTCTGTTAGTGTCCTTTCGGTTTTGAAAAGGTACTTGAAGTGAAAAATTTGCCTATACAATGATCAATGAATGATATACACTAATGTGGGTATTAGATAAATTGAGGTCTTTGGTGAAACGCAACATAAAAGTTGTTTTCTTTTTTATTCTGAAAAATATTTTAGAAAAAGAGAAGACAACTTCTTATATCATATCACAACAGACTCCAAGCCATTACTCGTGACACAAATCTGATTGATAAATAGCCAATGCATCAAAAGATTGATACAAGTATAGCTATAAATTGAGACTGTGTCAACAAATATTGATAAACAGATCAAAGCTATTAGAACAACAAAATTTGAAAGATAGATACTGGTGTTATTTATTACTCATGGTAAAAAGTCGGCTTTCTAAGGTCAACCCAAATGTGTCAAAAACTAGCAGTAACGCTGGTGACAAATATGGCTGACAATTTACACACAAATGATGGTATTTACCCTAACTGACAAAGGCTATAGTATTCTCATACTCGCTATAGGAGAGAATTACACCTAAGCCAGCCAACATAACTCTCTTTTATTACTGTCGGGAGTTACATGCAGGCATGTATTCCTGGTTGCAAGTTGGGGTGGCAAATGTTAGGCGACTAGTTATGAACACCTGGGGGCGGTGTAAGCCATGCAAAAGGATTCGGGGCAGCGCCCCGCAGCTCTGGACCTTTTAAGCATCAACAACCCTCACAGTATGCATAGATGCAATAACTGTAAGCATCAAAATCTACATAAATATATTGTTTATGGTTCATGATAGGCAAAAATTTTTTTCATTCAAAGAACGATAACAAAATTATGATATAAAACACATGACACTACATATTTCTTTAAGGGGCATTGCCAGAACAAGAGCTATTACTTTTTTATTGAAATAGCTTGTTCTGTCAGTGTGTCCATGGCAAAAATCCTCTACAACTGATTCTGTATCTATTTCAACATTTTTATGGGTAATATTAGAAGATTATTTAGACGAGCTTGCCCCAGAGCGCTCCTCATCGATGTTTTGATTTGGTTATGTTATGAAAAGGAAAATGCAAGTTTTGGGGTCTTCTTCACACCCCCACTATAAGCAATAAAGTTCAGTTTCCAAGTCTTAATAAAGTCTCACAAGATCACTCATTTGGCGAAACCACCACAAAAACAATATAGAACGCTAGTTGCTAGTAAATTAGTTGTTGGAAATTCTGAGTGAATGAACTTAGACTGCAATTCTTAGTACTTTGCCGCCGAAAATCACTAAAAAGTTGGGGTGACTCAGTCGGCTCAGGGAATACAGGCCTGGTTACATGTTATGCTAAAAGGCGGTGATTAGATGCTACACTGGCATACAGGTGTTAGAGTGTGTGCGTATGTCGAATGAGTACAAATATTTCTTTACTCCCAGTTAAGGGTTGCCTTTAAACTGAAAAGCACTTAATAAGCATTCCAGTTTGTTACAATGGAACTGGTATGTGACAACTGGTAATAAAAGAGAGTTATGTTGGCTGGCTTAGGTTTACCCGTAATGGTCTGAGTAGGATTATTAGTAATTAGTCACCAGTAATTAGTTATCAGTTATTTAATAAAGACCATTTTATTTTTGTGTATGCCTGTCTGTTAGTCCGCACAAACGCTATGCATTTCCACATTTTTTGGGCTGCTTTCATTCACATCACACACATATGCTCAATGTATTCTGCGAAGTCGCTAAAATATTTGGCCTCAAAACTTTATCTGATTCCTGAAAATCAGTCTTTTAAACATGCACCTGCACAGGCTATTTGATTAAACATGCACCTGCACAAGTTATTTGATTAAACATGCACCTGCACAGGCTATTTGATTAAACATGCACCTGCGCAGGCTATTTGATTAAACATGCACCTGCACAAGTTATTTGATTAAACATGCACCTGCACAGGCTATTTGATTAAACAAGCACCTGCACAAGTTATTTGATTAAACATGCACCTGCACAGGCTATTTGATTAAACATGCACCTGCGCAGGCTATTTGATTAAACATGCACCTGCACGGGTTATTTGATTAAACATGCACCTGCACGGGTTATTTGATTAAACATGCACCTGCACAGGTTATTTGATTAAACATGCACCTGCACAGGTTATTTGATTAAACATGCACCTGCACAGGTTATTTGATGAAACATGCACCTGCACGAGCTATTTGATTAAACAAGCACCTGCACGGCTATTTGATTAAACATGCACCTGTACGAGCTATTTGATTAAAAATGCACCTGCGCAGGCTATTTGATTAAACATGCACCTGCGCAGGCTATTTGATTAAACATGCACCTGCACAGGTTATTTGATTAAACATGCACCTGCACAGGCTATTTGATTAAGCATGCACCTGCGCAGGCTATTTGATTAAACATGCACCTGCGCAGGCTAGTTGATTAAACATGCACCTGCACGGCTATTTGATTAAACATGCACCTGTACGAGCTATTTGATTAAACATGCACCTACACAGGTTATTTGATTAAACATGCACTTGTACGGGCTATTTGATTAAACATGCACCTGCACAGGCTATTTGATTAAACATGCACCTGCGCAGGCTATTTGATTAAACATGCACCTGCGCAGGCTATTTGATTAAACATGCACCTGCGCAGGCTATTTGATTAAGCATGCACCTGCGCAGGCTATTTGATTAAACATGCACCTGCGCGGGCTATTTGATTAAACATGCACCTACACAGGTTATTTGATGAAACATGCACCTGCACGGGCTATTTGATTAAACATGCACCTGCACGGGTTATTTGATTAAACATGCACCTGCACGGGTTATTTGATTAAACAAGCACCTGCACGGGTTATTTGATTAAACATGCACCTGCATGGGCTATTTGATTAAACATGTACCTGCACGGGCTATTTGATTAAACATGCACCTGCACGGGTTATCTGATTAAACATGCACCTGCACGGGTTATTTGATTAAACAAGCACCTGCACGGGTTATTTGATTAAACATGCACCTGCACGGGCTATTTGATTAAACATGTACCTGCGCGAGTTATTTGATTAAACATGCAGCTGCCCGAGCTATTTGATTAAGCATGAAAGAAACTAAAGGTGCGTTTACACCAGGCCGATTTGTTGGAGTTGTTTCAACTCTGACAAAATCGGCCTGGTGTAAAAGGCAAATCGGTTGTAAAAACTGCCTTGTCCCCCGTCACCGTCACAAAATCAGTGAGATGCTGCATACTATGTTGGTCCTATTTTGACGGCCATCCTTGTCAGAGGGAAACAAGAAATTAACCAATCATTATCTCGCAATATTGCAAAAATTTGCCATTGCGTGGGACATGTAAGCATAAAAAATGGCTGTCTATTCCGTCTTACCTAAAGATCAGTTAAAACTAGCATTAAAATTTATAAGTACTGAGCAGTTAATTGCAGAGTTGCAACCACTATATAAACTATATGGTTTCATATATGAAACCATACGCATCCGGACCATTTTTCACAGGCTCAAGGACAGCATGTGGATCTAGCCAAAGTCGCTGAACAGTACAGGTTAGTAGGACTAGCACTAGTGCGCAGTGCAGTGTTATAGTGTAAACAGCTGATCTAACAATGGTAGTAAGCATTTAGTAATTAAACATTATTTATGTTAATGTTGATAATTTGTTTATTACAAAAAATTTATTAATAATCGCTTTTATTTGAACCCTTACCAAACTGCAACCTACTTCTATCAATGTTGATGGTGTCCTTACAGATCACCCACTTTTACCTACACAAGAGTTTAATCTGTAAATTATTTATTTTATGTTTTTCGTCTCATTTTAGTTCAAATTGTCAAAGCCAAATACCAAGGGCTACGCACATACTGGCTGAAGGAATACAAAAAGGTGCTCAGATCCCAGAGGCCAGGCGCAGGAGATGCATATCGACTGTCTTGGCCATATTACACTAGCCTAATGTTCCTTTCTGCGACGGTGCATGTCAATCAGACTGAGTCTAGTATTGAGATGCCTAGTGAAGGTACATAGTTCATTTACAGAATTTTACAAATTGTACATGGAGTGTTTAACAATATCCACGCTACTGTATGACACTTCTACAAATAACTCATATTCGTCATCTTTTTCAGCACCAACAGACTCAGTCAGTCAAGCTGACATGGATAGGTCAGCTACAACTGATTCACTGGTATTAGCTGTACCAATTGCCACATTTTCCAGCCTCAAGAAATTAAATGCTGAAAGTGCGCCCAAAGCTGAAACTCCAGTTCAGGCATCCCCGGTCGCTGAAGCGCAAGAGGTCAGAGCCCGACGGAATTAGAGCCCAAGCTCCCAAAACTATCACATACACCATGATTACAGTGCAAGAAAATAGGCAAACCAAATTAGACGTGTTTGACTATGCTGGCAAGCTCCGTCAAATTCCGAACAAACAATTAGCCTCGACCGCATTGTTGAAAATCCAACAAATTCTCCATGATGCTTAGTTTCAAGAACAACCACCTATATATGGTACATCAACTGAAGCAGACAGTTATTCGAGCTATTCAACATTATAGTAATACCAGCAAGTTTTATATAATCATAAGCTTATATTTTCTGCTTATATAACTCTTTTATGGGAATACTGAAACTCTTATTTACAACATGGTTACCCGCTGTGCATTCTGTCCGTAGCCATGAATTATATATTAAATGTATCCCTTTTTGTCCTTATTTCAAATATGTAAATAAAAGAGTTGTAAAATTATGTTTTAAACCATTGTGTAGGCTAAATTATGTTTTAAACCATTGTGTAGGCTAAATTATGTTTTAAACCATTGTGTAGGCTAAATTATGTTTTAAACCATTGTGTAGGCTAAATTATGTTTTAAACCATTGTGTAGGCTAAATTATGTTTTAAACCATTGTGTAGGCTAAATTATGTTTTAAACCATTGTGTAGGCTAAATTATGTTTTAAACCATTGTGTAGGCTAAATTATGTTTTAAACCATTGTGTAGGCTAAATTATGTTTTAAACCATTGTGTAGGCTAAATTATGTTTTAAACCATTGTGTAGGCTAAATTATGTTTTAAACCATTGTGTAGGCTAAATTATGTTTTAAACCATTGTGTAGGCTAAATTATGTTTTAAACCATTGTGTAGGCTAAATTATGTTTTAAACCATTGTGTAGGCTAAATTATGTTTTAAACCATTGTGTAGGCTAAATTATGTTTTAAACCATTGTGTAGGCTAAATTATGTTTTAAACCATTGTGTAGGCTAAATTATGTTTTAAACCATTGTGTAGGCTAAATTCTGAACATTTCTTTTTATCTTCAACATTTCAAAATATTGAAATGGTCAGAATTCAGCCTACACAATTATTAAAAAATTTAATTTCACGGCTGCTTCGTTTATATATGGGAAATAAGGACAAAAAGAGGATTAAATTAATATATAATTTATGGCCATGGACTAAATTTACAGACTATATTTACAGTGGATAAGAAAGTTTGTAAATGAGACTTTTAGTTTCCCAGAAAAGAGGTCTAGTTTATTTTGCACACCACTGTATATGTCATAAGTGTGTGAGAATGTTTTTTACACAGATCAATAGGACTCAAATATTCAATAAACATGCACTTTAGACACTGTCTATGCCATTGAGCCAAATGTTTGACTGCTGTACAGTAGATGGCAAACAGCATAATTGCTGCGATCAAATGAGCTACTGTAGTGTTGGTTGATGTACATCAAATATAATAATAATTCATCAAACCATGACTGTGTTACCATTGCTTGACAGATCTAAAACATAAGTACTTCTCATTCACTACCGCAAGAGACAGTCTTGGATATGCTTACCAAACTACAGGTCAATCATGTGAAAATTTTTAAAATGATTGCAATTATTTGTATCACCGTGCAGAAATTGCTGATGATAAATGTCAGAATACAAGAGATGAATATGAAGCAACTTAGTTATAAAATGCTTTAAATTAAGCCTACCTGTATCATTGTGACAATGCCTACTCGGTTAGTTTTCGATTAGTCTTCTAACCCCTGATAAACGGTAATTAAAAATCCCTCTCTCATCTGTCAAAACCCTTTTTGAATATGGTTGCATAGAGTGAGATTTTGGAGGAAACGCCTCATCAGCTAATATTACATAAGGTAAAGGTTTTTCACACCCTAGCAGTAAGCCGGCAGGTGGTACATTAATATTATTACTGGTCAATGCTGCCTGCAGCGTTCTTACCTCAAAAATACCCCCATCTGAAGCTCGACCTTGTGCCTCAACATCAACATATGTCAAAGAGTAGTTTGCGTCACACATAGCCAGCAAGATAATTGATTTCTGCCCCTTGTAGTTATGGTACTCAGACCATGCATGCCAAGGCATGTTCATCATGACATGTTTGCCGTAACGGGCACCAATGGCATTTGGGAAATTCCATTTCTGTTCCAAATCAGTGGAGATGTTGAGCCATTCTTGCACACTAGACAGAGTTTTAAAAAGATCATCTTTTAAACAATTGTAGATTACTCTTGAAGTCTTGGAAATTATTTGTTATAAGCTAGCAACTGAGATGTACCATTCATAATGCAGCTGAGTTAAACTAGCGCCGGTAGCTAAATATCTCAGTGTTACCATCAATCTTTCTTCTGCAGTAATAGCTTCTCTATAGTGGGTATCTAGCTTTTTTATTTCTAGCTCCACTTTCGATAAAACTAAGCGAAACTCTTCTTTAGACAATCGAAAGTAATTTTGGAACGTGCCAACCCGGTTGGATGGTAGTTTGTCATCGCCAGTAGCATCAATTAGTTTGGCACAGTTGAATAAAAAGCGCCATGTATGGTACGCGATCCAGTAATTGGACCGACCTATGGTTTACTTTTCCTCAAATCTTCCTACAAATACACAGAACAGACAGTAGTAGAATCATGTGAAAAGTTGGTTTGGGTCACAAATCAAGGAAATATTTTCCAGAATAATAATACAGTAATAGCTAATATTTCTCTAACGGTTGGTCTAATCGGGTACAGTGACAATTAATAAAATTACGTGAATTGAAACATCGGTAAAAAAATTGCAAACAAAATTGTTAAATTGAATGTTCGCAATATGAATAACATAAATAATAGACTCTATATCTAAATTAAAACGTGTACGTACCTGTTTTTCTTCGACTTCATCTGAAGCTATAACAGCTGCAGCACAACATAGTAGTAAATTGTCGTTGTCTTGTTCCATCATTGCAAAAAATTACTTTAGATGAACTAAATTATTACTATTATTACTATAAGAATTACTGTAAGAAGCAGTGTGGGCGTGATATGCATCAATGGCGAGGCCTTCGTTTCCGTTTTTGGTGATAAGCGGTCAAAATGGAATAGGTATCGATGTTGTATTCAATTGGTTAAAATAGTGACCCATTTTGTATAATCGGAGTTGGTCCGGTGTGAAAGCCTCTGCATAAACATATTTCAAATCGTAGACAGACTAGAAGCGGTTCAAACTCCGACTCTATCGAAGTTGAAGCAACCCCGATAAATCGGCCTGGTGTAAACGCACCTTTACTGCTATTAGAATATAGAACATAACTTTTATCTTGAGGTTGACTTGCAACAAAATTCACATTACAGTTATTTGGTATCAACAGATTCACCATCATGCTGTCACTTTTAGCAGTGATATCTTATAACTTACCGTAAAAATTCGTTAAACTTTTTAACCTTAGCTCGAAAGAGTACATATCATTGTCTGATAATCATGACCCGAAGTGTTTGTCATAAACTAGTGCTACGATAAGTTTATATTGAGCTTTTTATTGGCCTTTCAATTCATTCAATACAAGACAATAACCAAATGTAATGACGTCAGAGAAATAAAGAGATTCCAATCTACGGCGGCTTTTCGTTTTTGAGCTTTTAAGAGCTTGTAATCACATTTCCACATATTTGGCACCTACAACACAACAGAGTAAGACATGGTGAATCTTTTGATACCAAATAACTGTAATGTGAATTTTGTTGCAAGTCAACCTTTAAAGAATAAATAGTGCCATTAGTGCAAACTACTTTTCTAGGAGAATATAGCAGACCTTTCACTAAAGTAGAAAATATTTTATTAAAACAAGAAAAGCATTTTCTCAACAAACAACAATCCACCATCCTATCTACTTCTTCTTTCCCAAAGTCCTCTGCTTCTCCGCATGAGCAACGATATTCTCCTCAGTTTTAAGCCCCTTCCGTTTTCTTATTTGGTTCATGTAGACTTTAGCGCGATTTTCAGTGTCATATTTTTCTCCATAGTGGGCCATCTCCTCTTCTGTACAAGGTTGCCAGTAAGGATCCAAGTCTAGCACCTGACAAGAATCAGTTCAATAAAAACTGATACGACTATCAACCGTCTAAATATCAATCGACTTTTCACCCGCATCTACTCACTGCTTGGTACATCTATTACAACGAATCGGTTGTACACTAAATGTTTTTGGACGAATTGGTTTATCAGACAGATTGGATTTGGACAAATCGGTATTAGACCGATAGTTAAAAAAACCAATCGAATTCGAAAATACAGTAATAACATAGAAAACTTTCTTTTACAGTTTATAAAAAAGCTGATAATAGAACACTGCCTGCCTAAAGTGTGATTTGTAAGTTTTCCACCGATAAGATAACATCAAACTCCAATGGTTAGTTGAAAGTGTCTTTTGAGCCAAGTTCAAGTGTTTTTTTTGCTAGCTGCAAGCCGCGTGAGATTTAGATTGTATTAAATGTTGTTTCCAGGTCTTTCACAGTAAACATAGATTATATAGTGAATTTTCACAAATTACAATATGTCATAAATTATTCACAGATTATTCTTAAAAATGAATAGCAACTTCTTAATCTTGTCATAATATCTCGAAGTAATCTTTCTCTGGGCAATTTTATTAAGTAATCACTTCCAAAAATAGTAGTAATATTTGTTTATAGAAACTAGTTTGTAGTCATGCGTGTTTCATACCCCAAAAGCGTAAATACAAAATTTCATAGCAAAACCCAACAACCAAACAAAAGCAAAAAGGCACTTTGTAGTGTTTGGTGAGAATGAGGCATGGCTTACACTTTTGGGTAGCTAAATGAGGTGATTGACAACTCAGTTTGTACTTCACAAGTTTTAAGGTGGCTTAGAGTTGACAGCCGACACTTAGAGTTGACAGCCGACACTTAGAGTTGACAGCTGACACTTGGAGTTGACAGCTGACACTTGGAGTTGACAGCTGACACTTGAAGTTGACAGCTGACACTTGGGAGTTGACAGCTGACACTTGGAGTTGACAGCTGACACTTGGAGTTGACAGCTGACACTTGGAGTTGACAGCTGACACTTAGAGTTAACAGCTGACACTTATAGTTGACAGCTGACATTTAGATTTGACAGCTGACACTTGGAGTTGACAGCTGACACTTAGAGTTAACAGCTGACACTTAGAGTTGACAGCTGACATTTAGAGTTGACAGTTGAGTACACTTACTGACAACATGACATTGAGAGATCAATCGGTTTCATACTACACGGCTGCTGATGTTTGAATGCAAAATGAAAAAAAAATTATTTAATTTGAATAAGCTTTTCATTAAATGTTAATAAAACATACATATGTGTAACTCTTATAGAGTCATACGCATGCTAAACCCTTTTGTACTGAATAATTGCTAATGATTAGAGGTTGTATGTTCACACTACTAACCATACGAATAAAAATACAACCGTGACATTGCTTGAGGTTTTTACTTACCTCCCAGTGGCTAAAGATAAGCTGTGGGCTAGCGAGACCACTCGTACGTTTTCTAATCTCATCACAAAAGCCAAAGCTTTCAGCGACGGGCAGTGTTGCCTTAATGTTGAATATCTGAGTACCTTCCTGCATTTCTTCTGAAATAACCTTTCCATTTCTCTTCCCGATTACACCATACACTTTACCTGTGAACACCAAATTATATTTGTATTTTGGAAACCATCTAGCCATATTCCAATATTAAGCAACATAAAAAACTATGAATCAAGGAAAGGATCACCTTAGCAGATTGTGACGTAATTTGCCATTCTCTATTGGAAGGAGCTAATAAAATAGAATATTAAAGAGTGAAAAGGTGAGTTGTGTGGTAAACCTAATATCACAACCTGCCAACACTGCTATGTGGGTTATATTCACCAGGTTTCACCTGACATTACTTATTGGGATGACTAGTTTTAATTACAAAACTGACACTTTGGCAGTAGCAAGCAGGTGCTACCAGCAAGACTTGACTACCCATAGCTTGTTTGCGGCAATACTAAAGGAGGACTGCACACTGCCTGAGTGAGTAATATAGAGCAGAGGTGAGAGAAGCATAAACATCGAATTGCACAAGCTTAGCACAAAATTATAGAGTGAATCAACCAAATTTTCCTTCATGGAAGGCAAATAAAGCACCAAACATTTAGTTAAAAAGTAAATTTGGCTGTCACAGTAAACTCAGCTAGATTAGAAACCCCATAAAAATAATATCCACATCAAAATTGTTCATGAATAAAACTTAACATCTTCATAAAAAAATGGAGTGGTCCTACAATATTATAATATTGCATTGGTACAGACCTTTATTCCTATTTCGGAAAGGCTGGTAAACAGTCGACTACAATGACTTATAATAAAAAAGGTGAATATATTCTCAATGCCTAGAAACTTATCTGAACGTAATTTGAAGTTTGATAAAAAGATATAGGTAACACTCCCAAATTTAATGATGGCCAAAGGCATGCACCAAAAACTATTTTTAAAAGATTATATTTAAAAAATATTATATTTATAAAAGATTATATTTATAAAAGATTATATTTATAAAAGATTATAATTATAAAAGATTATATTTATAAAAGATTATATTTATAAAAGATTATATTTATAAAAGATTATATTTATAAAAGATTATATTTATAAAAGATTATAATTATAAAATATTATATTTATAAAAGATTATATTTATAAAAGATCATATTTATAAAAAATTATATTTATAAAAGATTATATTTATAAAAGATTATATTTATAAAAGATTATAATTATATAAGATTATATTTATAAAAGATTATATTTATAAAAGATTATATTTATAAAAGATTATATTTATAAAAGATTATAATTATAAAATATTATATTTATAAAAGATTATATTTATAAAAGATCATATTTATAAAAGATTATATTTAAAAAATATTATATTTATAAAAGATTATATTTATAAAAGATTATATTTATAAAAGATTATATTTATAAAAGATTATAATTATAAAGTATTATATTTATAAAAGATTATATTTATAAAAGATCATATTTATAAAAAATTACATTTATAAAATATTACATGTATAAAAAAATTATATTTATAAAAGATTATATTTATAAAAGATTATATTTATAAAAGATTATATTTATAAAAGATCATATTTATAAAAGATATTTATAAAAGATTATATTTATAAAACATTATATTTATAAAAGATCATATTTATAAAAGATTATATTTATAAAAGATTATATTTATAAAATATTATATTTATAAAAGATTATATTTATAAAAGATCATATTTATAAAAGATCATATTTATAAAAGATCATATTTATAAAAGATCATATTTATAAAAGATCATATTTATAAAAGATTATATTTATAAAAGATTATATTTATAAAAGATTATATTTATAAAAGATTATATTTATAAAATATTGTATTTATGAAAGATTATATTTATAAAAAATTATATTTATAAAAGATTATATTTATAAAAGATTATATTTATAAAAAATTATATTTATAAAAGATTTTATTTATAAAAGATTATATTTATAAAAGATCATATTTATAAAAGATCATATTTATAAAAGATCATATTTATAAAAGATTATATTTATAAAAGATCATATTTATAAAAGATCATATTAATAAAAGATTATATTTATAAAATATTATATTTATAAAAGATTATATTTATAAAATATTATATTTATAAAAGATCATATTTATAAAAGATCATATTTATAAAAGATTATATTTATAAAAGATTATATTTATAAAAGATTATATTTATAAAAGATTATATTTATAAAAGATTATATTTATAAAAGATTATATTTATAAAGGATTGGCTGTACACTTTTCAATCTAATGCAGTTGAAATGGTGCTTAAATCTCAAAGAGCTATTAGAAAGACACTCAATACATAATTGGTGAGTCATTTACACAAATTTGCAGCAAGCTTATAGTTTAACAAGAATATATAGTTATATTACTGTGGTAGTTGGCAGAATGCGACTACATTTGAAATGGTTTTCAGCATATTCCAGGATTTACTAAGTTTGCCCCGATGACTTCAAGTGGCAATTCCTTCCAAGATCAAACTTGCATGCTAAGACTGTCACAAACTGGAGCAAATCTTTACTATAGTAAAGATCCACCCCAGACCATCCACTGGCGACTCATGTCCATCCGTAGCCGCAGGTGAATATTAGGAAAAAAGATACCATACTGCAAGGGATTTGAACTCTAACATTCAGCCAGGCGCACATCCACCTTGCTGCATTAGGTAATAATTGTACACATAGTTATTACACCCGATGATCTCTCATGGTGCACAGGACTGCCATAACAATCCATAAAAATGCATAGTAATTAGTCTTATAGTTTCACAGCTAACATAACCCCTCTATAACGGTAATGATTGATGTAATATTGAAATAGATGTACAGTACACCCTCAGGAAACGATTTTGACCCATTCCAGCGTTGGCACCGTATGATGAAAAAGTCGTATGTAGGGGTATAGAAACCATAGTAATTATATAGTGCAAACATCTCTTGGGAAAAATCATCAAAATTTTATATACATGTAAGTGCTGTACATATTAAAAACTTGTAACAAAATAGTATGTTAACCTTAGTAACTAATGCTATCTACAATAACTTTAGTGTATTTAGTGATTATGATCTGCCATATCTGCAATAAAATGTAACATTATAATGTACGTATCATCATAGGGAGTTCTTACCTTCAAGACGTACGTATAACATAAACTATGAATTCACCTCAAATAAGTTTAACTTACTAAACTCACACTTGAAGCTAAGTTTTGGTATCTATTTCAACTATTTTACTGTATTTCAACAATTTATCACTTATCAGTTTCTGTCTTCGCTTTTTCTATAACTTTTAGCAGACCCATTTAAAACCTTTTGCAACCGAACTCGGCAAAAAAGCCTGAACAATGCTGTTTTCGTAATAAAGTGGATTTTTATTAGCGGGTTAAGAGAAGTTGTTTGACCACGAAGACCTTCAGTATGAAGGGATCGCAATCTAACTTTGCTACTGATTTAAAAAAAAAAATATTACCGTTTTACACACGGGAATTGCTGAGCTGAGATAAATCGGTCACCGTGTCTCTTTCAAGCGTTTGGAAAATATTTTTGGCGAAAAGCTTTTCGGTGTCTTTGTTATTTTGACATACGTAATAAGCACACTGACTGCCAAATTTGAACTTGGGCGAAAATTTTGTTGAACTCGTATGGTGAAATAAAATTCATATAGTGAGGTGAAAAAATAATCGCGTTCCACTTCGTTAGGTGAAAAAGTTGTATATGAGGGTAATCGTATCCTGCGGGTGCACTGTACTATACGAAACCACGCAGAAAACCTAAAGTGCATCAAAGGAAAATAAATGAAGGCTTGAGTTGTTACTTACACACATCATTAGAGATGGAGGTGATGATAAATACACAAGGTAACTTACTCTAGCTTGACCTTGACCTAGGTAAGATTAATACTAACATAATATATATATTGTATCTTATTCATAATTTTAAACTTTTAATTTAAATCAGCCTTTAATGGCTGGAATGCAGTGCGATTTGCACAATTTATCTAAATACAGGGTCATTTATATGCAGCGTTATCTAGATACAGCGTTATCTAGTCACGAAATAATTTAGATACAGCATCCTGTAGATACGGCATCATCTAAACACAGTGTTAATTAAACACAGTTTTATCTAGAGAAAGCGTTATCTAGCTACAGAGTTATCTAGACACAGTTTTATTTAGACACAGAGTTATTTAGATACAGAGTTATCTAGACACAGAGTTATCTAGACACAGAGTTATCTAGACACAGAGTTATTTAGATACAGAGTTATCTAGACACAGAGCTATCTAGACACAGAGTTATCTAGATACAGAGTTATCTAGACACAGAGCTATCTAGACACAGAGTTATCTAGACACAGAGTTATCTAGATATAGAGTTATCTAGACACAGAGTTATCAAGGAAGAAAACAAGAAGAAACGAAGAAGAGATGAGTGAGGCTAACCTAAGACATTAGCAGAAGCGTGAATGTCACAGGAATACATGGCCCACATGAGTCTCTGAGGCTGAGCCTGGAATGCCTTCCTAATCGCTTCCTTCACCCCTGAGATTATTTGTCCTGAGTGGATAGAAGCCATTCGTGTACTTCTTCTTGACCCGGATACCATGGAAGAGGAACCAGATAAGATAGAGTCTGTTTCCGTGTCACTTCCTGTTTCTTCCTTTGTTTCTTTGACTGAGAAGGAAAAGAACCTATTTTTGTAAAACTATACTTAGCGCTCCATACTCCATAATATTTGTGAGGATTTAGCAGTGACAATTTATGAAACTCATCACTTGAATCTTGTTGACTTGGTGAGTCGTGATATTATTGCATTACACAATGGCATTAATCATATAACCTTGTTGACTTGGTGAGTCGTGATATTATTGCATTACACAATGGCATTAATCATACAATCTTGTTGACCTGGTGAGTCGTGATATTATTGCATTACACAATGGCATTAACCATACAATCTTGTTGACTTGGTGAGTCGTGATATTATTGCATTACACAATGGCATTAATCATACAATCTTGTTGACCTGGTGAGTCGTGATATTATTGCATCACACAATGGCATTAATCATACAATCTTGTTGACCTGGTGAGTCGTGATATTATTGCATCACACAATGGCATTAATCATACAATCTTGTTGACCTGGTGAGTCGTGATATTATTGCATTACACAGAGGCATTAATCATACAATCTTGTTGACCTGGTGAGTCGTGATATTATTGCATTACACAGAGGCATTAATCATATACAATCTTGTTGACCTGGTGAGTCATGGCATATTTGAGGCATTAATCATAAAATTTTGTTGCGCAATTAAATCTAGAAGAAACCCATTTGTAAATGATTCAGTTCTAAATATGATAAAACAATCTTTCTTAAAGACCAGTGAGTAACTGAGAACATACCTAGTTGTGTAAGTTCTGGTTGAATATCGAAATCCCAAGATCTGATAATGATGGCCACTCCCCTCATTGGCTCGTCACACATGGGACCCATTAGTGTGGCCAGTTGAAATCCGTTTACAATAGAGCTATCAAAATCCCTCAGACACGGTGATTCTTCTCCTGCGTTTACTATGTCCCAGATACTGGGTCTATGATAGTCCCTCACACCATTCATTAAAATATTTGGTCCGTATTTTCTAGGCCCAAAACTCCAAATACGAGAAGCGAGCCAATCCCAGCCTTCTATAGCCGAGAGCAACTTTTCTAATTGTTCACGAAGAGATATCAGTTTAAGCAATGATTCTTCATTCAGACTGATTTGCCTGTCATACTTAGTTGTACGTCCCCCGATAGACTGACATAGATGGTGATCTAAGGCTTGTAACAGAGACTCGTGTGAGTCAAGCAGTGTTGATATGGAAGACGGCAGCGGGACAGCCTCTAAAGAGATTGTCATATTCCCTCGAGTCACTGATATAACTTTCTCTGTGAAACACACAAGAGAGACAAATCATTGACGGAGTATGCTTTGCGTAGACCAGATGAATAACTGTTTCCCAGAACCGCAGCTAAGTGTGATGGTGGGCTTCTTCACAATACAGTTACACTTTAACCCAAATTCTCAGTTAAACTCCACTCATAGTCACAAGCAAATCTCTACATACAATTACAGTTAAACCTCTTATAATTACATTTAAATCTCTTCTTATAATTACAGTTAAATCTCTACTTATAATTACCGTTAAATCTCTACTTATAATTACCGTTAAGCCACTACTTACAATTCCAGTTAAGCCACTACTTGCAATTACAGTTAAACCTCTAACTACAGTTAAACCACTACTCACAATTACAGTTAACAACTACTTACAATTACAGCTAAACCTCTTCTTACAGTTATATCTAGACTTACCATTACCTAAACACAGAAATGATCAGAAAAAAAAGAAAAATTAAGCCACTATTTGCCTTTACTTGAGGTAAGCAGTTCTACAACCATTAGCATGACCGATGATAGTAAGATGATTGCAAACAATAGAGTAAATGGTGCATCATGCAAGAACTCATGCGACCCATGGCATCACTAAAAGTCATTATCTACAGTATTGTTAATGGTAATCATTCCCGACTGTACTCGTTATATATGAATAATACAGACTATGTATGCCATCAGCTTTGAAAAAAAATTTATTAAAGGAAGTAATTCGACTCGTAAAGCAGAATAGACAATAAGATGGCTGATACCACTGAAACACGACCAAAAAAAACCTGATTAGTAAGTACACATCCTAGTAGTGTGTGCATTTACCATTATTTATTATAAATACGCAAAACGCATTTGACCAAATAGCACAAGTTGTTTTCTGTAAATAACAAGAACACTAAAGTGCAAGCTGCAAGTCGCCACCTATTTAGTGTGGTCACACCCCTACATACACAGTCCTAAACTGCTCTTGTTGATGCAAACAAACTTATATATACAAACACTACTGTCATTACAAACAATCAAATAGCATAAAGAATTTACAATATATTATGCTAATATGCTCATGATATATACTGTAAAAGAGCTACCTAAGTCCTGACGAGACTCCTTGACAAATCTATTCTCCCCTTCAATAGCCTCGTTAACCATATCCAATTTGGGGGACTCCACTATAGTCTCTCTAAACGGAACGATAGGCTCAGACACATTTATGGCTACTCCACAGTACCTATAAATAAAATGGCAAACAATTATTTTACCCGGTCACTGCGACCATGTCTCGTTGTAATTCATCTCAATGAGCGGGTCCATAACCCCTTTGATGGGTCACTACAGTAATCCCACATTTATAGTGGTTAATCAAGATAACAGACCCACCCTTGAACTGAGACCAACCCACCCTTGATCAGAGACCCCACCCACCCTTGATCAGAGACCCCCCGCCCTTGATCAGAGACCCCCCACCCTTGAACTGTGAAAATCCACAAGATAGAAACTAATAAACTCAAACCCACTAAAGGACTGTAACTTTTTCATAATTTATGAGCGGTTTCCTCTTTTTTTAAGTTCATTAGATGATATTGAGGGTCAAGAGCCTTTAGGTGGCATCGTGAAAGATGTCACAAACACTTGCCACTTCTAGACTTCACAAAACATAATAAGCAGCAAACTGCAATGACTGCTATAATAAGATGAGAGGGCATGAGAGATGAGAGGGCTTGAGAGATGAGAGGGCATGAGAGATGAGAGGGCATGAGAGATGAGAGGGCATGAGAGATGAGAGGGCATGAGAGATGAGAGGGCATGAGGGATATTTTATGCATTTTAGATCTTTTATTTCAGTGTTCTCTTGGATTTTTCATTTTTAATGAATAAGTTTTACCCGCGAAGTACTGAAGCCAAGAAAGTTTTATATGAAGAAGTAAGGGATTACCGGACTAGCTACATTCACTAAGAGAGATCTTTGATTATTCAATCAATCTATATATATATATATATATATATATATACATGTACATCTCAGTGTTTGTTGTTTGTGTGTCTAGCCATAGCAATAAAGTTTTCGGAGTGAAAAATTTGCTTTGCACTTGGCTTGAAATCGAAACCACCAGATCTGCAAACAGGTGAGCCAACTTACTACATTACGCTGTCCTTACCATACTATCGAATAATAGTGCACATAATTATGCAGCACTTGCAAAAATGCTAGCATGATTCAAGTTTATGATTGCATGAGAGATCATTACGTGTAACGTAACAAGCTGGCTTCAGATAAAGGAAATGGCTGTTATTATAGTATGTTACTAGCTTATGTTACATTAGGTGATTCATTGAATAATTAATTTATTACCCATGCAATACCATCTAGTACTAGCTATACTCACTAAGAGACTTGCCTGGTATATTTAAGATATACAGAACAAATGCATTAAGATATTACCTATCTAACGTTGCGGCGGAGTTATGGATTCTCGTTTTCTGTCTCACATGTGTGATAAAATATGACATTTAATATTATCTCATATGTTGGTGAAATAAGCAAATGGAATAAAAACAAAAAAAAATAATGAGGAGGTAACTCTAGCAAGAGCAAGAAACAGTAAATATGAGACAGCTCAAACAGAAACCATAGAGCAGCGTGATGGAAGAAACGTAAGGCAGAAGTGATAACATATCAATTCATAAAATAGCTCCACCAAGGAAAGTAAAGAATGTAGCAAATTGAAGGGAAGCAGAACCTTTGTAAACTACTGTTTTCTACTGTAAACCAGTTAGGTCACAATGTTTTCTACTGTAAACCAGTTAGGTCAATGTTTTCTACTGTAAACCAGTTAGGTCACAATGTTTTCTACTGTAAACCAGTTAGGTCAATGTTTTCTACTGTAAACCAGTTAGGTCACAATGTTTCTACTGTAAACCAGTTAGGCCACAATGTTTTCTACTGTAAACCAGTTAGGTCACAATGTTTCTACTGTAAACCAGTTAGGTCACAATGTTTTCTACTGTAAACCAGTTAGGTCACAATGTTTGAGGAATCAAGTAAAAATAAAATAGATTTTCACCTTAAGCAAGATTAAATAAGGAGTGCAAGGATTTCTACACATCATGTTGACAACTAATAAAACAATCAATTCTAAACGACTAACTTCTAAAGGACTACCAGAGCAACAATATTCTCAGCCAGCAAACATATGCTATTAGGGGATCACCCGCACGATAAAGCAACAGGTGTTAAGTGATGAAATATTCTAGTGAAAACCTAACCGATCATAGCAGCTAGAGTTAGCTAGTACAAAACTCGAACCTTTTACGCAGGTCATCGATGCAGCGCTGCAGATGTACCTCACCAGCAGCAACCAGAACATGCTCACCAGTTGGCTGTATATGTATCTGTACACAAGAGTCAGCTTGGTTGAGCAGCTTCATCCCCTGGACCAGTTTGACCATGTCTCCTGCAAACGCAGTTTAGTACACTCTTTAGTAAAAACACTTCGAGATTACCTAGTATAATGAATTTGAAAGTCAAATTTCACTGACAATTACCAGTTCATATGATAAAGAACAGCTCATATAATGAAATCTGTTCATATAAGAAAATTCAATTAAGACGATAAATATCAGTTGGCAAGATAAATATGATTCTTATTTTCTCAGTCTGATGTGAAGGGCCTTGGTCACTTACATCAACCACCATACACGTGCTTCTCATTAATTTCTGTAAAAACACAAACTATATCTGCTCACAATAGTGGCACCTCTGACAGCCATACCCGCATGTCTTGGCTCGATAGCAACCTTGACAATAGGTTCTGCTTCAGATGCCATGCCTGAGAAAGGTGGGCAGGCTATATCATTGCTAAGGGTGGCAGACTTCAAAATATGTTCTTCCAGTCCACCGATACCTGCCAATCGTGAGAAATAAAACAATCAGCCATCAATGTCTGCTCTGTTGATTAAGAATGTGAAGAAAGTGTGATGAACTATCATACAAACAAATCAACCTTCAATATGTAAACCGTGTTTGATCGTGGTTTTGACAAAAGAGTCTGACTTCATAAGTAAATTCATACAAAGGGAAATTCTGAAAACACTTTCCTTGCCAAACAGAATTAATAAAACATCATGAATTCATGATAGTTTATAGTAATAATAATATAAGTGTAATATGATGGAGATGATAGTTTATAGTGATAATAATATAAGTGTCATATGTTAGAAATGATAGTTTATAATGATAATAATATAAGTGTAATATGAGAGATATGATAGTTTATAATGATAATAATATAAGTGTAATATGAGAGATATGATAGTTTATAGTGATAATAATATAAATGTAATAAGAGAGAGATAATAGTTTATAGTGATAATAATATAAGTGTAATATGATAGAGATAATAGTTTATAGTGATAATAACATAAGTGTAATAAGAGAGAGATGATAGTTTATAGTGATAATAATATAAGTGTCATATGTTAGAAATGATAGTTTATAATGATAATAATATAAGTGTTATATGATAGAAAAACCAATTGAATGTCCACACATACCCAATATATTGCCAGCAGGGACTTCATCCACATCTACAAGCTCTCGGCCCATGAATATATAAAGGTCTTTGACTGTAACCTGAGTTATATGAAGATCAGCTGTGAGTGTCTCTAGAGTGAGAGACTCGCCTTCTGCTAGTCTCTGTTCCATGCCCTGCAGACATTTGAAAAGGTGTACAGATACACAGTCATGTAAACGGGCATACAGGTATACGAGTTATGCAAACGGGCATACAGGTATATGAGTCATGTGAACAGGCATACAGGTATATGAGTCATGTAAACGGGCATACAGGTATACGAGTCATGTAAATGGACATACAGGTATACGAGGCATGTAAACGGGCATACAGGTATACGAGTCATGTAAACAGGCATACAGGTATAGATAAACATAAATGCGTACATAGGTATGTAACATGCACACAAGTATATGAACAGGCATACAGACATATACATGTAAATAGGGATTTAGGTCAATAACAGACATAGTGGTATATAAACAGACATACAGCGTATAAACAACACATATAGGTATGTAACACGCATACTAATATATAAACATACAACGTATAAACGCATACAAATGTATAAACAAGTATACAGACATAAACAGGCTTGAAGACATAACGAGGCGCACAGGTATATAAACAATACTGCAGGTTTATACATATATAAGTATATAAAATGTATTAGGAGCTGAAAACTTTAAAAACTGTTTACTACTTAAAGTTTCATGGTTGTTACCATTCATCAGGTAAAACTGAATTGGTCTGAAGCTCATGCGACTGTATGCAAAAACACATCAAATAGCCTAAACATTATAGCCAGCTATATATATAGGTATATAGGAATACATATATCCGTTTCAAACGTATATTTTAATAATATGTACAGTATACAAATATGTGAGTGAAAAAGCACTATCTACGTACCTGCTCTATAGCCTCAGATGGGTTATGCTTAGGACCGAGCACATACAGCTTTTGTCCTTTTCTTATCGTTCCACTAAATATCCGAGCAAAAGCTATAAACTTGTAATTATCTGCTTCCTCAGGTTTCTCGTCTGCAATGAAATAGAAGTATGAATGACTGCACTGCTGTGAGCGCAGAGCTTACCAAGACTCGAAGCCACAGCTTGTAGCCATGTCGCTATAACGCCTTGGGACTGGATATAAGGTTAAGGACCAGGTATACTTATCACAGGTATACTTATCCCAGGTATACTTATCACAGGTATACATATCACGGCTATACTTATCACGGGTATACTTATCACGGGTATACTTATCACGGGTATACTTATCACGGGTATACTTATCACGGGTATACTTATCACGGGTATACTTATCCCAGGTATACTTATCACGGGTATACATATCACGGGTATACTTATCACGGGTATACTTATCACGGGTATACTTATCACGGGTATACTTATCACGGGTATACTTATCACGGGTATACTTATCACGGGTATACTTATCCCAGGTATACTTATCACAGGTATACATATCACGGGTATACTTATCACGGGTATACATATCACGGGTATATTTATCACGGGTATACATATCACAGGTATACTTAGGTAGGTCGGTACTGTAAGACTAATAAGGGTCGTCAGTACTGTAAGATTCACTCTGACTATACAGTAGACGCTGACACAATGTAAATAATACTTTGCGAGAATGTTTACATTATAGAGAATTTACATTATCTGAACAGTGAATACATGTAAATCCCTAATCCGTTCTAAGATCTTCCTGCACTTGCTCCTTTGGTCCTTCGGAAAGGAAAAAACTTAACTTAACTTTTTAATTTAATGGCTGTAAGGTAACTTCAGTATAATTGGTTTGTATCAAAAACTTTTCTCTTTTTCTTATCACTTTCACTTAGTTTAGGGTTCACGATGACGGTAATTTTACATAGAGTTAAGGGGAGCACATTTTCAATGTCAATTTAAATCAACTTTTTTAACTTTTTTCTAGACAGTAAGATCTATACTGAAAAGATGAAAAATTGTAAATGCTTAAAATATAGTAAAAGACAAATATATCTTAACTATAATAAAAACAGTGTCTGATTGTGCAGCTGTTCACAGCCAGGGTTAAAGGTCAGAGGTTAGAGGTGAAGATGAAATATTACTTTCAATGAGACTCCAATTGAACGACATTCAGCTTGGTATACAGACACTCTGACCGCTGCACCAACCAACCACCTCACATTATTTCTGAATAATTGTGCAGTTACTTACTCTCTGTTCTTTATCGGCACACATGGCGATCTCTCATTGTGCACCAGACTACCAGAGTGCTAGTACATATAGTAGAGATACACCTATGCATCGTTTTCTCTCCCAGCAGCGGCAAGAGACAAAACGGATGTTTTTGAATCGATTTAAAAATAAAATTATTCACTTTACTTACTATCTCTCTGCGCTACGACCTCTTACGACACACTAGACTACAAGGGTACTAATATCTATAATAGAGATACATACTAGACTACAAGAGTACTAGTATATATAATAGAGATACACACTTGACTACAAGGGTACTAGTATATATAATAGAGATACACACTAGACTACAAGGGTACTAGTATATATAATAGAGATGCACACTAGACTGTTGGAGTACTAGTATATATAATAGAGATACACACTAGGCTGTTGGAGTACTAGCATATATAATAGAGATACACACTAAACTACAAGGGTACTAGTATATATAATAGAGATACACACTAGACTACAAGGGTACTAGTATATATAATAGAGATGCACACTAGACTGTTGGAGTACTAGTATATATAATAGAGATACACACTAGACTACAAGGGTACTAGCATATATAATAGAGATATCCCTGTAAGTCATTTTCTCTCCAAAGTGTGGCAAGAGACAAAAATTTTTTAGGCCTGTGAGACGCTCAGTATTCAAATCATATTTGAGAACTTGCCCCGACTTGACAGTTCACATTATATTATGGAATTTCTTACATAAGATGAAGGAAAAACTTTACATAATTTTTTTACGTCAGTACAGTACATGTGCAGTACAAGTACTGTACTTGTACTGTACGTGTACAGTGCATGTACTGTACAGTAGTACAGTGCATGTACTGTACAGTACATGTACTGTACTTGTACTGTACATGTACTGTACATGTACTGTACACATAGATAATCAGAAATACACTAACACAACAAGTTAACACAAAAATTCCACAAGTACCAGCATATACCAGAAATACCATTTCTATTTAGACAATTTTTAAAAACTTTGTGCGGGTATGCCTGTGGTAACAGGTCACTAACCTGAACCACACTTGGCTTCCTTTGGATTGGTTGGCTGAAAGGTCTGTGAATCAGTATTCGCTGTTTCGCAAGCTGAACTTAATTCCTTTTGAAGAAGTCTCTCTCGATGCCTTTGGCGAGCTAGTTCCTTTCTCTGCTCGAGATCATCACTTGTCAAAACACTAACAAGAAAAATTAGACACATCACTTACTAAGATAGTAAGAGGATGAATTGAACACATCACTTGTTAAGGGATGGTTCACACAATATGTCTGTATGTCAGCGTTAATTCCACAATACTTTGATGATTGTCTGTGATAACAATGTTCACACTCTCACAAACCCTTCTGTGTTTACATCAGGGAATAGTCTGTGGTATAGTGTTCTCATTCTACAATGTCGTCACGGGAGCGATAAAATACTAGTCCCGCAGCAACTGTCATACAAATATATATTGAACAATGTATGACAGCCAATCACCATCTCCGAAGTGAGTGGTACACATTGCACTGGCTGTCGGGGTATGCTAGGCGAACTACCAGGAAAGTTTGGCAGCTGTCATTTTTCTTGACATATCCGCACATTTCCGTCGAGGAATAATCGCTAAGAGGAAAACGCTGACATACGGCGATATAGTGTGAACCAGCCTTAAAGATGTGGTTGCGTCAAAAAATTCGATTTAATGAAATTAAGACCCATAAAAGGCTAAAACATCAGCTACAATTTGATGCCATTTTAGTCTTTGTAGACCAACCATGTCCAGAGATATATGCGTTTGAATGAGGCCCTCTTTTAAAAAGCTCACGTTCCAGCGGGTGCTTCTTTCGTGACGTCACAAGCAATACATCTGAAAAGAAACCACGAGCGATAAATATGAGGTCGCTTCCTTAGCCAATCATCAGCGCGAAATTTTTATATAGGCCGTAATAAATGTTATCACTCGTAAAACGCGTTGTCTGTGATCTCAATTTTAGGGAATTTACTCTATTATTAAATCGCATGGACATCGATATTTATTAAATTAATTAACATCGTTACTTTAATGAATTACTCGATCGACACGTTTTATTGGCAAACAACATAATTGTAAAAATTGCTGCGCAGGTCACTCCGAGTTTTCTTGGCATCAGGTAGTTAAAGTTCTACGGAGGAAGATCGGAGAATGGAGGTAAATTTATTTTTTACTTTGAGTCTCCTATAGAGTTTCCTGTTGAGTTTACATTCAGATTATATTTCCCTGTTTGAGGCTAAAATGTAATTTCCTGCGCGTGCGAGATACGTATGTACAGTGAGTTCTTGACGGCTTCTTTTTAATCTTTAGCATCTAGCAATACAATGGCTTAGATTGATAAATATACTAAAGGTAATATTTTAGAACTAATAAATACATGTACTAATTAATGAAATTATAACTTTTGCTATCACTAATCATCAATTTATATTTTTTTATCGGTTCACCTAGCTACATTTGCTTCAAATTTTCTGTGGCAGTATTATCTAGTAAATTAGATTTATGATTTGACTTTAGATGTTCACTTTTCACTTATAGAAAGTGAAGAAAATCGATTGATCAATGCAAATCTAACTTCCAGAACCAAAGCTTCGAATCGTTGGCTTGGCGTACTTGTGCCTTTGTTAAACATTTATTCGTTTTTAAAATTACACTCGCAATCTATCAAACTCCCAATTTGAAAGCGTTTAGTAGATACGCTTTAGAATGATATATCTATGAATGACATATATTTATTGCATTTCTTTTACTGATTACAGGATGTTTATGTTGCCCCACTAGCCGAAGCAGCTTTGTCAGTGTGGAAACTGCCATAAAGGGGAAAGAGAGACTTGAATGTGTGCTGCATAAACCATGATGTTTTGTTTGAGTTTGTTGCAGTAGATGAATTTGTTTTATTGTATCAGCTAAAACTAAGTGAGTGGCCACGACTTGATGAATATTTTTAATAAAAGCTTTATGCCAAGATGAAAATCTTTTTGCTTGTAAAAATTATATAATAAAATTATATTGTTGAAGATAATGCAAAACATGATTTGCAGAATATTGTAGTGAATTGGATACGGTATATGGATGTTCGCAGAACTGGAGAATGTGAGATCAAATCCAGTTTGCAGCAGACTTCTCATCCCAGACTTCTCTATCGCTATGTATATTCTTTTTAAAGACGCAGCTGCTTATTTTACTTACGGTAGTAAGAAACTAGTTTTCGGTGTGGGCAATGATATACAGCCCCGCCCCAAGGATAGGCGACGGACATAATGTGGGCGGGGCTTTTGGGAGGCTGTATATCGTTAGTGTGGGTAGCAGCGGAACTGTGCTGATACAAAGTCCTTATACTACATAGTTTGCTTGACAGAATTACCGTAGACCGTTAGAATTGGTAGTCGGTACTCAAATGTTTACACAGCATTTGGAGAAAGTGAGTAAGACAAATTTTCAATTTTCGTTATTTGAGGCCTTCGAAACATTCATAATAATGCATCTGTAGCTGAATTTAAAATTTTATTTTAGCCAACATGAGCAAATACAAAATAAGATATATGCCAATAGAGCCACGCAGGACTAGACTTTTATCGCAAACAGCCGATGTGAATACGAGATATATTGACAGGTAAATACAGCGTGACATCATTTTGGGCAAGTCTGGGCATGTTCGTTTGGCCTGAGCGTTTTTACGGCGATCAGGTTTTTCCGATTTTAATCTTCAAATATCTTGGCAATAAGATCGCCTAACACAACAAACAACATATCAACTGATAGAGGAAAAAAAAGCTTTCTTTTAAGATCAACTCAAATTTGACGCAACCACATCTTTAACAAGAAGAGTTGAAGGAACACATACATGCTAATATACCACACTCATATACTAGCTACATAAAGTAGTTAGCCAATGAAAGCTGTTTAACATAGCAAAGCTTCCAATGCACAAAGACAGTCACCGTACAATCTCTAATTGAACGCCATTGCGCTCTATTTTTCAACCCTTCTCTCATAGTGGCAGTCAAATAGAGGTGGCGTTCAAATAGAGGTGACGTTTAAATAGAGGTGACGTCCAATTAGAGGTTCTACAGTAATTAATGTATTTCAATAGAGAGTTCACAACCTTCAGGGTACTAAGTAAATTTTCGAGTTATCATCTGATACAAGGTGACTTTATGCTGATAAAACCATTGCATGAACCCTTGGAAGGGCTTTAAAACACTTTTTAGATTGTCACTGATTTCTGATCTGCAACTGCGTATTGTAGAAATTTACTGTTCTCATGTAAGTCAAGTCTTGCAGATGTAGTGAGGATTCCTACAATATGCAGTTGCAGGGCAGAAATCAGTGATTATCAAAAAAACTTTTTTAAAGCCTTTCCAAGGGTTCATGCAATGGTTTTATGAGTATTGTAAGAGCTGATAACTTAAAAAATGACTTTCATCCCCTGAAGGTTGTGAAGTGAAAACTGTCTATTAGCAGAGAGTTTTTATGTAAAGTAAATAAAAGAGATATAAATAATTACACCTCAAAACTTTTTTATTGATTACTAGTCTCGAGTGCTGAGAGAGCTTGTCAAGTATGTAAACAGGGCGCGGAGAATAAGTACAATAATCCTGGAAGGTGAACAATCGACGCAAGTGCTAGTGTGCCAGACAGACATGCTGAATGTCACGGGTCGCAGGTGCTAGTGTGCCAGATATCCATGCTGAATGTCATGGGTCGCAGGTGCTAGTGTGCCAGACATCCATGCTGAATGTCATGGGTTGCAGGTGCTAGTGTGCCAGACAGCCATTTTGAATGTCATGGGTTGCAGGTGCTAGTGTACCAGACAGCCATGCAGAATGTCATGGGTCGCAGGTGCTAGTGTGCCAGACAGCCATTTTGAATGTCATGGGTCGCAGGTGCTAATGTGCCAGACATCCACGCTGAATGTCATGGGCCGCAGGTGCTAGTGTGCCAGACAGCCATGCTGAATGTCATGGGTCGCAGGTGCTAGTGTGCCAGACAGCCATGCTGAATGTCATGGGTCGCAGGTGCTAGTGTGCCAGACAGCCATGCTGAATGTCATGAGTCGCAGGTGCTAGTGTGCCAGACAGCCATGCTGAATTTCATGGGTCGCAGGTACTAGTGTGCCAGACAGCCATGTTGAATGTCATGGGCCGCAGGTGCTAGTGTGCCAGACAGCAATGCTGAATGTCATGGGTTTTGATTCATGTTGAAAGCAATCACTGTTCTAAACCTCTGTGTATTACTAGTAGTGTAGTACCAGTAGTGTAGTACCAGTAGTGTAGTACTAGTAGTGTAGTACCAGTTGTGTAGTACCAGTAGTATAGTACCAGTAGTGTAGTACCAGTAGTGGAGTACCAATAGTGTAGTACCAGTTGTGTAGTACCAGTTGTGTAGTACCAGTTGTGTCACGGCACACCTGGCAGTCCGGTGTGCCGGGATAGATTTTCAGGTGTAATAACTATACATACAAGTATTTAGAGATGCCAGTGAGCGGTTGAGTGGTGCAGTTGCTAGAGTGTCAGTCTGTTATACTGAAGGTCGGAGGTTCGAATCCTGTGTGATGAAATCCTTTTTCCAAACCGTTGACCGTGGCTTCGGATGAACGGACATGAGTGTTATTACGGTAAAGATTACTATATTTATTAGGAATATATAACATGCTCAGGTAACATTTTCGAAGCAAATATCAAAACGGAA